>NW_028318693.1:314893-472340 GCF_062004578.1 Staurois parvus
GGCACAGCAGGTGTACAGACCTGGAATCTCAGAGCAGAGATAGTGGGAACCCCTCGTAATGGGCACGTGTCATGTGTGCAAACTGGGAACGCACAGGAAGGATGGTGGAGCCCCTTATAATGAGCACAGCAGGGGTGCAGACCAGGGGCGGACTGACCATTTGGAAACTCAGCCACTGCCCGAGGGCCCGGGGTCAGTAGGGGGCTCCATGAGATGCCCTTGGTACCTTTTTCATAGGCTTATTTGAGTTTGGGCAAGGACACAGGGGCCCTATGATCCCCTATTGCCCGGGGGCCCCATGGGTTGTCAGTCCGCCCCTGGTGCAGACCCAGGAACTCCATACAAAGATCTCTCCAACATATCCCAGAGAGACAGAAGAGACTTTCCAGTATCCGCCCTACACTAAAATATCAATTTAGGATGGAATGACTCTTTAAATTCTTTATGCAACGAGATGGGCATTATACCATAAAAACCTATATTGGAGTATAATTTTCTCCCATCTCGCATAGCTATAAATCAGTGATAACCAGTATTGGGTCTGTACTATATCAGGATAATGAGTAACTCCCCACTCCTAAAAATGGATCTTACTTTAAAACTGTCATGTATGCGACTGTAGCAATTGATCCTCCTACTCCTCACTCAGCCCCTTCCACTCAGGAACTAAGAAGTGAGTGGAATCCATGTGCCGGTTTCAGTATATATGACAGCAAGCAAGACTGCAATGGAGTTTGCTAAAATTGTTGCAACAGGACATTCATTTTTTTCCACTTTAAAATGTATGTCAAGCTAAAGCTTTTTGTTTTGGGTGGATTGTCAGCTTTTACAGCTATCTGGGGGTCCGTTAGAGAGATTTTTCCCAACTTTCTGTCCTACTGAGAACGGGTCCACCAGACAGGAAGTGGAGAAAAGTCTTCTACAGGGACACAGGCAAAAAAAAAAAAAAAAAGAATCTGACAGGGGTCCTAGGCTGCACAACTTAATCGTTTCTTGACCAGGGTGCCGTGGCATCATGGGGTGCCTTCTGATTGTGTCAGGCATTGTGACATTTTCATGGCACAGACAGGCTGGCCAAGGACTCTGATCTGAAAGTAAGTGGATGAGGACTCTGTCGTGAAAGGGAGGACTGAGGACTTTGATGTGAAGGGGGGGGGGGGGACGACGACTGGAAACTCTGTTGTGAAAGGGGTTTACTGAGGACTCTGCTGTAAAGGGGGATGAGGTTTCTGATGTGAAAGCAGGGGACTGAAGACTCTGATGTAAAGGGGTGGATGAGGACTCTGATTTAGAAGTTGGGGACTGAGGACTCTAGGGGTAAAGATAACAATGATTTAAAAGATGGGGGGGTCTCTGATTTGAAAGTGGGGGACTGAGAAGTCTGATCTGAAGGGGGTGGGGAAGATCACCTTGATTTAAAAAAATGTGGGGGGGGGGGGTTAAGGACTCTGATTTAGAAGTTGGGGACTGAGGACTCTAGGGGAAGATAATGATTTAAAAGATAGGGGGGGGCTCTGATTTGAAAGTGGGGGACTGAGAACTCTGATATGAAGGGGTGAGGAAGATAACCCTGATTTAAAAATGAGCGGGGGGGGGGGGTCAAGGACTCTGATTTAGAAGTTGGGGACTGAGGACTCTAGGGGAAGATAACAATGATTTAAAAGATGGGGGGGTCTCTGATTTGAAAGTGGGGGACTGAGAACTCTAATAGGAAGGGGTGGGGGAAGATAACCCTGATTTAAAAGATGGGGGGTGCGGAGAATGTGAAAGGATGGGGCTTTAACCACCTCTGGACCACTGTAAGAGAACGAGAGAACGGCATGGACATGGATGTCTATTTCTGGTGTTCTGTTTATAAACACCACTTCAGAAGTCACCCTTGGGCAGCCTGTGCCGACATTATTGATGGTTTGGTGATGGCTTGGTCTGCAGACAGTGTACAGAGCCAATCCAAGCAGCTCTGTACCATGCGATTGCTGACATGACCAATCACAGAAATCACCAACGTAAGCAGTCGAGAGCCCGAGAGCAATCGTGTATTGGCTCAGGGAAGGAAGGGGTTTGATTGCGGGATTGATTTCTAACCCTTTCACCTTCCCTGTACACCTAAGCTCCACCCTGTCTCTAGTGACCCCTATATTAACCCCTCACTTCCCTTCCTCTGAACATCTGCACATTAACCACTTCACCTATATCCTCCCACTGTATGTGGCCTGTACATTAACCCTTTCACCTCCTCCCTCTGTGTATTATCTCTATATTAACCCTTGACCTGCCCTCTTTTGCACGATAACCACTTCATCTCCATCCTCCCACTGTATGTGACCTATACATTAACCCCTTCATCTCCTTTTTCCTCAGTGTATGACCTGAATAGTAACCCCTCACCTCCTTTATCTTTCATATCTGCACATTAACCCCTTCACCTCCCCCTTTGGTCTGTGGATGACCTGAATAGTAACCCCTCACCTCCTGTATCCTACACCGATAACACCTCCTATTAACTACACAATAACCCCTTCAGCTCCTCCCCCTTCTATTTATGACCTGTATGTGCTGTATCTAGTGGTACATTACCAAGCTCCATGTTTTACCCCTCCAGCATGTCGCTTCATTTCCACAAAAATATCGAAAAATGACATCACCTTTGGGGTATCTACATTTCAAAAAGAGGTAGTTTGGGAGGTGTTCACACTGTCCTGGCATGTTTACTTTAACAAAAAGTAAGAGAAACAGTTTTTTATAAAATATGTTTTTTTTTCTTTTCTGTAGCAAAAAATAGAAAAGTGGTTATCAAATAACATCAAAGCGCTATCAGTCCCCAAAAAAAATATATAATTCATCTGAGTTTGTGTTGCATGATGTAATCGTCAGTCAAACTATCACCGCACTAAAAATAATCCAGGACGGGAAGGGGTGTAACATGATGGTCCTCAAGTGGTTAAAGAGTAACTCCACTTTTTTCGAGGAAAAAAAAACACTCCCCTCTGGATGATCTATGTACATTGCAGGGATTTTAACAACCTTTGTTGCAGATTTCTACCTTTTGTTATTCTGAAGAAATAGCTGTTTGTCTGTGTCCATGCGCAGAGTGATTCTATAATCATCAGTCAGCTGCTGCACTTGGTGCTCCAGGGTTCTAATAAGGAAAGTGTCAGGGTTTGCATCCCTTTAGATGTAATTTCCCTTTTGGAGCATCTCACCAAAAATGACATTTTTGTTGCGGGGGATGCCCGAAATCTGACTTTTATCTTAGTGCAGACTTCTGGGAAAATCAGTGAACCAATCACACAAGCAGGAAATGACATTTCTGGAGGAGGTTCTGTACACCATCTGTGCACAGAACACTCCCAGATTGCCATATTATATTGAATTTTACAGAAAAGTACAGTGCTGCAGATTTTTAAATGCATTTAATTACAAAAGGACTTGTGTACCATTTGTATACGCTAAATTATATTTTTGTTATTTGCCAGTTTTCCCATGAAAGTGGAGTTACCCCTTAAGTACATAGAAAGCCTTTATTTGATACACTGTTTTATCCCTTCCCCCGCACCCTGGCTTCCCTATAAAAGGTCTGAGCACCCAGAGGGACGGGAAGGTTCGCCGATCATGTGACCGCCATGCTTGGCTGTCACATGATTAATTGTGGTACGTTCAAACCTTGTCGCTGGCTGGATTTGCATCCATTTTGGTTCTCTTCAAGTTTTATTTTTGGGTCTCAATTTGTAGATGTTTTATCTTGGCTATTTGCTGGCTTTCTTTACAGTGGAGTCCAATTGGCTTTTGTTGATGGGACTGCTAGCTTTAGGAAGTACCAATTTATAGCAAGTGGGCTGCGTACTGGGCGACACTCGTAGCAATGTCTTGAATTCACTGCGTGGTCCTCATTTCTGACACATACTAGTTACGAGACTCTATAAGATCCCACTCACATCGGGTACGACTTGGCATGCGATTTGCATGCCATGCAACTTGCAAATCGTATGCTAGGTCGCACCCTATTGTCCGCAATTACAGTGGTCAATTCAGTGCAGTTCCAACTTGGTCGGAGCCGCAACAATTTCTAAAGTAGTACATGCACTACTTTTGGTGCGATCTGTATAGACATCTGTGTCAGATGTCTTGCAAATCTCACCTGAAATCGTCATCTCACCCGACTCTGAAATCGCGCGACTTCACTGTAATTCGCACAATTTCAAAGTCGGGCTTGACGTGACCAGGGTGTTAGGATCGGTTCACACTAGCTGATTCCAAAGTTGCACGATTTTCAGTGCAACTTTAGAGTCTGACTTTGACACGACTTTTACACTCTCTGGCATTGAAGCTGTATTAAAGTTGGATCAAAGTAGTGCTGGAACCTTTGCTGAAGTCACAGGGACTTCAGTAGCATCAATTGGAATGGCTCTTGGAGAGATACAGTTGTGTTCAAAATAATAGCAGTGTGTTGAAAAAAGTGAATAAAGCTGAAAATCCTTCTAATAGCTTTTATTTCCATCCACACAAATGCATTGGGAACACGACACATTCTATTCCAAATCAAAACATGAAGAAAAATACATCAAATTTGTGTTGTTCCTCTAAAAATATTGAAGAAAAGTGAATATTAGACGGTTCAAAAAAATAGCAGTGTTTGTATTCTTCTTTACAAACTCAAACATTCACTATATAAACTGAAAAATGTTTGAAGATTTTGCTTTCCTTTGAATGACTTCATGAATATTTGGTTGTAGTCGCACTGTTTCTGAGAACTGCTGTACATCTGTGTTGTATGGAGTCACCCAACTTCTGTCCCCTGTGATCAGGTATTCCAGCCCAGGATGATTGGACCACATTCCACAGTTCTTCTCTATTTCTTGGTTTTGCCTCAGAAACGGCATTTTTGCTGTCACCCCACAAGTTTTCTATTGGATTAAGATCCTGGGATTGGGCTGGCCACTCCATAACGTCAATCTTGATGGTCTGGAACCAAGATGTTCCACGTTTACTGGTGTGTTTGGGGTCGTTGTCTTGTTGGAACACCCATTTCAAGGGCATTTCCTCTTCAGCATAAGGCAGCATGACCTCTTCAAGTATTCTGATGTATTCAAACTGATCCATGATCCCTGGTATGCGATAAATAGGCCCAACACCGTAGTATGAGAAACATCCCCATATCATGATGCTTGCACCACCATGCTTCACTGTCTTCACAGTGTACTGTGGCTTGAATTCAGTGTTTGGGGGTCGTCTGACAAACTGTCTCCGCCCACTAGACCCAAAAAGAACAATCTTACTTTCATCAGTCCACAAAATGTTGCGCCATTTCTCTTTAGGCCAGTCAATGTGCTCTTTGGCAGATTGTAACCTCTTCAGCACGTCTTTTTCCCAACAGTGGGACTTTGCGGGGACTTCTTGCAGATAGCTTGGCTTCACATAGGCGTCTTCTAATTGTAACAGTACTCACAGGGAACGTCACACCTTCTTTCATCTTCCTGGAGCTGATTGTTGGCTGAGTCCTTGCCATTTTGGCTATTCTATCCATTCGAATGGTAGTTTTTCGCTTTCTTTCCCATCTTTCAGGTTTTGGTTGCCATTTTAAAGCATTTGCGATCATTTTAGCTGAGCAGCCGATCATTTTCTGCACTTCTTTATATGTTTTCCCCTCTCCAATCAACTTTTTAATCAAGGTACGCTGTTCTTCTGAACAATGTCTGGAACGACCCATTTTCCTCAGAATTTCAGAGAGAAATGCACTGTAACCAGCATGTACAACATTTGCTGCCTTCCTTCCTTAAATAAGGGCAATAATTGCCACCTGTTTTTTCAAAGAATGAATGACCTCACTAATAGAACTCCACACTGCTATTATTTTGAACATGTCCCTTTCAATGAGTGATTCAATGACACAGAATCAGCAGCATGCATGTCATGACTGTTGGGTCTGTTGGATTTCTATTACTCTACTACACCTGCTAGGAAATTATTTGCCATGTAGAGATATCATTTCTACCAAAAACAGTGATTGATCCGGTTAGTGATGTCTGACTGCTATTATTTTGAACACAACTGTACATGCATTTCACATGTCCTGCAACAATGGGTCTCACAAATCGGATCCTATGTCACAGGAGAGTGAACCGAGCCTTAGGCTACACAGACACTAAATTGTTTAGACTACACTTTTGTGGTTTGTTTCTTGTTTTCTTTTCTTTTTTTTATGTTGCGTGCACTATTACAGATATGGACTCTGATACGCTTTGATGAGCTTTGTGATGATTGCATCTGTGTAATTTTGGAGTCACCTTACTATGTGACACAGTAGTCCTTGAATGTCTGATTACTTTCTACTTGTTTTTGTAAAACGATGACAACAAAAAAAATACCCTGCTCAGATTTAGGCTGGCAAAAGAACAGTTTCTCTGTGCAGAAAGAGGGAACAAAGAAAGAAACACAGTGACAGCTGGAGTGAAATGCTTTGTTTATCAGCAAACCTCACGTGATGGCCATGTCACAGCTGAACAAGTTGCATACTGGTTAGCATGTTGGGTTGAGCAATTGCCAACCCCTGGGTCCATGTCATCTATGCATCGATCGACATGTGGCCAGCTCCAGGATTTTGTGTTCTGTAATAAACTGACCCAGTTCTGGGTAGCCATAGATATATAAAGTCACAATTCAAGACTGAAGAATTCCATTGGCATCATGTGTGGAACACTCACAGTTAGGTATAGATACTGTAAAATTTCTGTTCCTTGCCCTTTGATTTAATGCCGTGTACCCCCTGGTCTATTCATGGTCAGGATTGTGTTGTATGCAGGATATAAAGACTCACTGGAATATTCCATATCTTGGGCTTACTAGGTTGTAGAATCCTGATACGTCTTTTACATTTTGGGTCTGATGTTAATACCACATAAAACTATCCTATGATGTATTTTCTGCACATATTTTAATAAAAAAAGACGAAGAAAAAAAATGATGAAGGTTCACTATGAATACAATGCTGTCTAGAACTGGTGATTTATCTAAGCACCACATTCCAATTACACAATAGCACACTACAGAAAAAGAAGTACCTTTACTTCGTAATGACAAGGTAAAGCCAAGCAATGTCTGAAGCCTTTGGTTCATACTTGGCTGGTTGGGTGCTTTACATAACAAATGCTGTGGTACCAAAGGAGATCTCAGGAGGATCCTAGACTACCATAGATGGTCAGTGTAGAAGTACCCCCCTTACACCGGCGGTCAGTGTACAAGCGATCTCTTACATTGGCAGTCAGTGGAGAAGTACCCCCCTTACACTGGTCAGTGGAGAAGTGATCTCTTACATTGGCGGTCAGTGTAGAAGTGACCCCTTATATTGGAGGTCAGTGGAGAAGTGGCCCCTTACATTGGTGGTCAGTGGAGAAGTGGCCCCTTACATTGGTGGTCAGTGTAGAAGTGGCCCCTTACATTGGAGGTCAGTGTAGAAGTGGCCCCTTACATTGGAGGTCAGTGTAGAAGTGGCCCCTTACATTGGAGGTCAGTGTAGAAGTGGCCCCTTACATTGGAGGTCAGTGTAGAAGTGGCCCCTTACATTGGAGGTCAGTGTAGAAGTGGCCCCTTACATTGGAGGTCAGTGTAGAAGTGGCCCCTTACATTGATGGTCAGTTGAGAAGTGATCTCTTACATTGGCTGTCAGTGAAGTGACCCCTTACATTGGCGGGCAGTGGAGAAGTGATCTTTTACATTGGCGGTCACTGGAGAAGTGACCCCTTACATTGGCGGGCAGTGAAGAAGCGATCTTTTACATTGGCGATCAGTGGAGAAGTGATCCCTAATTTTCGGTTTACAAATGAAAATCCATTTAATATAATGGCTCGGTTTACAAATTTTTTTCGCAATACAAACAGATTAATTGGTTTTCAATGCATTTACTAATTTTTTTTTTTAATCATGTCCCTGTACAGTACTATGCCTTTAAAGTGCACTTTATAAAGAGTTTAACAGATAAGACTTTTTTTTTACTGTTTTCTGACCTCCGGAACAGATTAATTGGTTTTCAATGCATTTACAAATTAATTTTTAATCAAGTCCCTGTACAGTATTTATGCCTTTAAAGTGGATTTTAAAAAAAAAAGTATTTTATCTGTTCAAAACTCTTTATAAACTTTTTTCTGACCTCTGGAACGGATTGTTTTTCAATGCATTCCTATGGGAAACCATGTTTCAGTTTCCAAATTTTTCACAATATGAAAAGTCCCGCAGAACAAATTACATCCATAAACCGAGGTACACATCTCTAGAAAAGAGTATGGGATTTTCCTGAAAGACACTGGTTGCCTTCCTAGGGAACAGTGGTGAGGCCAGGCCTACACCACCATCACTTAAAAAACAGAAACTAAAGTTTAAAAAAAAATCATTGCAAGCAGGCAGTCTATTGTAGAAGGGACATGTTACTGTCTGTGCTACAAAAAACCCCCCACAAACCTACCTTCCTGTCTTTAACCTGTTGCCGCATGTGTAACATGAATGTGCGGTGGCAAAAGGGTGGTCTTTTAACGCCCTCATGTTGCACATATGCATCACTGCATGGCCAATGTTTCTCCCATGTAGCTCCCTCCCAGTATAGCAGCTCTTGGTCCCCACTACTGATCAGTAGCCAGTGGGATGGCTCCGGATCATGAGACCACTGTGACAGCCAATCGCAATGGTCACATTATCACTGATCCTTCATATAAGAACAGGCGTTATGTCATCCCACCCCAGCTAAGGCAACCGATGACCCGACACCCTGAAGAAGCCAAGGAAGATGGCAAGGGACCTTATGAACGTCAGACTCTTGGAGAAGACTCAAGTATTGGGGGCTGTAGTAGTTCTTCAAAAAGTAATTTTCCTTTTAAATCTTTTTATTTGGATCTCCATTGAATGTGTTTGTAGAGATGCATTCACCTGTGCTTTTTGGTGTTGAGGGGGGGGGGGTGTCCACTTAAACTGGTTGTAAAGCCTTAAAGTGGAACTGCATCCGAGCATCACAAACCAAAAAATGCTATATAATTCATTTTTAATATGCAAATCAAATTCTCCCATCCCTCCATGCTTTATTTTGTTTAGAAATCACTTAGAAAAACACCTGACTATGGCTATCTTTAGTAAGGGCAGCCAATTCATGTAGCAATTACTTTCTGGAATCCATCTGCCCTTAGTTTAGGCATGCAGGTAGGATGGTGTGCTTAGCTAAGCAAATTCATCCTCTTCCTGAAGACTCCTGGATGTATGACATCATTTGCCTAGGCCTGGAAGCCAGAAAGTAACTGAAGACATGTACAAAAAAAAAAAAGTTTAAGTAAATATGATATACCGTATTTTCCGGCGTATAAGACGACTTTTTACCCCTTGAAAATCTTCCCAAAAGTTGGGGGTCGTCTTATACGCCGGTACACGGCATGCTGACACATTTTAGGGGGGTGGCGTGGTGCCGCCGCCCCCCCCCCCCTTCCAAGGGAAAGGACACTAAGTACAGGGGTTGGCAGGGGCTGCTGTCTCTTACCTGGCTCCGGTCCCGCGACGATCCAGTCCAGGAAGCACGGCTGCTCCTTCATTCAGTTCGGCCACTGGATGTTCGCGCGGCTGCTCAGCTCCGCCTCCTCACTGGTGATTGGCCGCCAGAACTGTAGCTCAGGAAAGGCACACAGGCGGCCAATCACCGGCGAGGAGGCGGAGCTGAGCGGCCCCGTGAAAATCGAGTGAAGGAACGGCCGGTAAGTGTGCCATGCAGAGGTGCTGCTGCAACCACATATGCTGGCTCTGGCTGCAGCAGCATCATACTAGAACAGGTGTAATTGGTGTCAGTGGGAGGAATAGTGCCCCATCATTGGTGTCACCGATACCAATGATGGGGCATTATTCCTCCCACTGACACAAACGATGGGGCATTATTCCTCCCACTGACACAAACGATGGGGCATTATTCCTCCCACTGACACCAACGATGGGGCACTTTTCCTCCTCCCCCCCCCCCCCCCCACTGACACCAACGAAGGGGCACTATTCCCCCCCCACTGACACCAACGATGGGATACTATTCTTCCCACTGACGCCAACGATGGGGCACAATTCCTCCCACTGACACCAATGATGGGGCACGATTCCTCCCACTGACACCAATGATGGGGCGCTATTCCTCCCACTGACACCAATGATGGGGAGCTATTCCTCCCACTGACACCAATGATGGGGAACTGTTCCTCCCACTGACACCAATGATGGGACACTATTCCTCCCACTGATACCAATGATGGGACACTATTCCTCCCACTGATACCAATGATGGGACACTATTCCTCCCACTGATACCAATGATGGGACACTATTCCTCCCACTGGTGTACATTGGAAGAGGGGTAGTCTTATACGGCGAGTATAGCCCAAACACTACATTTTAAACAGGAAAAGTAGGGGGTCGTCTTATACGCCCAGTTGTCTTATACTCTGGAAAATACGGTACCTTCCTATCAATTTACTGATTGTAGCAAAATAAGGATGAAAAATAGTCAATGCTGACAGAGAGTGAAGTTTTGCTTTAAGTTTTAATACATTCTCTGCATTAACTGCTTCTTGACCGCCCTATAGCAGAAATACTGCTACAGAGCGGCAGGGGTGCGCAAAATCACATACATATACATACATACATACAGTTGTGTTCAAAATAATAGTAGTGTGTTGAAAGAAGTGAATAAAGCTCAAAATCCTTCTACTAGCTTTTATTTCCATCCACACAAATGCATTGGGAACACGACACATTCTATTCCAAATCAAAACATGAAGAAAAATAGATCAAATTTGTGTTGTTCCTCTAAAAAAAATTGAAGAAAATGAATATCAGACTGTTCAAAAAAATCGCAGTGTTTGTATTCTTCTTTACAAACTCAAACATTCACTATATAAACTGAGAAATGTTTGAAGATTTTGCTTTCCTTTGAATGACTTTATGAATATTTGGTTGCAGTCGCACTGTTTCTGAGAACTGCTGTACATCTGTGTTGCATGGAGTCACCCAACTTCTGGCCCCTGTGATCAGGTATTCCAGCCCAGGATGATTGGACTACATTCCACAGTTCTCTATTTCTTGGTTTTGCCTCAGAAACGGCATTTTTGATGTCACCCCACAAGTTTTCTATTGGATTAAGATCTGGGGATTGGGCTGGCCACTCCATAACATCCATCTTGTTGGTCTGGAACCAAGATGTTGCATGTTTACTGGTGTGTTTGGGGTCGTTGTCTTGTTGGAACACCCATTTCAAGGGCATTTCCTCTTCAGCATAAGGCAGCATGACCTCTTCAAGTATTCTGATGTATTCAAACTGATCCATGATCCCTGGTATGCGATAAATAGGCCCAACACCGTAGTATGAGAAACATCCCCATATCATGATGCTTGCACCACCATGCTTCACGGTCTTCACAGTGTACTGTGGCTTGAATTCAGTGTTTGGGGGTCGTCTGACAAACTGTCTCCGCCCACTAGACCCAAAAAGAACAATCTTACTTTCATCAGTCCGCAAAATGTTGCGCCATTTCTCTTTAGGCCAGTCAATGTGCTCTTTGGCAAATTGTAACCTCTTCAGCACACGTCTTTTTTCCACCAGTGGGACTTTGCGGGGGCTTCTTGCAGATAGCTTGGCTTCACATAGGCATCTTCTAATTGTAACAGTACTCACAGGTAACTTTAGACCTTCTTTCATCTTCCTGGAGCTGATTGTTGGCTGAGTCCTTGCCATTTTGGCTATTCTATCCATTCGAATGGTAGTTTTTCGCTTTCTTCCACGTCTTTCAGGTTTTGGTTGCCATTTTAAAGCATTTGCGATCATTTTAGCTGAGCAGCCGATCATTTTCTGCACTTCTTTATATGTTTTCCCCTCTCCAATCAACTTTAATCAAGGTACGCTGTTCTTCTTAACAATGTCTGGAATGACCCATTTTCCTCAGAATTTCAGAGAGAAATGCACTGTAACCAGCATGTACAACATTTGCTGCCTTCCTTCCTTAAATAAGGGCAATAATTGCCATCTGTTTTTCAAAGAATGAATGACCTCACTAATAGAACTCCACACGGCTATTATTTTGAACACGCCCCTCAATGAGTGATTCAATGACACAGAATCAGCAGCATGCATGTCATGACTGTTGGGTCTGTTGGATTTCTATTACTCTACTACACCTGCTAGGAAATTATTTGCCATGTAGAGATATCATTTCTACCAAAAACAGTGATTGATCCGGTTAGTGATGTCTGACTGCTATTATTTTGAACACAACTGTACATGCATTTCACATGTCCTGCAGCAATGGGTCTCACAAATTGGATTCTATGTCACAGGAGAGTGAACCGAGTCTTAGGCGTCACAGACACTAAATTGTTTAGACTACACTTTTGTGGTTTGTTTCTTGTTTTCTTTTCTTTTTTTTTTTATGTTGCGTGCACTATTACAGATATGGACTCTGATACACTTTGACAAGCTTTTGTGATGATTGCTTCTGTGTACCGTATTTTTCGGACTATAAGGCGCACATAAAATATCTATATTTGTACAAAAATCGGCAATGCGCCTTATATTCCGATGCGCCTTATGTATGAACAGTGTATGTTCACACTGTGCTGAAGAATCTGTCAAAATGTTTTATTATGACTTTGGTAAGCGACGAAGCCACTCCCCTTGCTTATTCGAAAACTACATTTCCTGATATGTACTGTGCTTCCAAATCCGGTAATTAAGGACCCCAAAATGGCACCTGTTAAGAGACATGCTTATGACGCGGATTTCAAACTCAAGGCCATCAGCCAAGCAGTACAACATGGGAATAGAGCAGCAGCGAAAAAATTCAACATTAATGAATCAATGGTACGGAAGTGGAGGAAACAAGAAGATGACCTGCGTCAAGTAAAGAAGACGAAGAAGAGTTTCCGAGGGAACAAGGCAAGATGGCCACAATTAGAGGACAAAATTGAGCAGTGGATTATTGAACATAGAACAGCAGGTAGAAGCGTCTCTACAGTCTCCATTCGACTTAAGGCAACAGCGATGGCACGAGATATGAAGATCAACGAATTTCAAGGAGGTCCTTCTTGGTGCTTCCGTTTTATGAAAAGGCGTCATCTCTCCATCCGCACAAGAACTACCACTTCGCAGCAACTGCCAAAGGATTATGAAGAAAGGATGGCCATCTTCCGCACTTACTGCAAGGACAAGATCATCGAAAAGAAGATCCAGTCAGACCACATCACAAACATGGACGAGATCCCTCTCACCTTTGACATCCCCGCGAACCGTACTGTAGAAAAAACAGGGACGTCTACTGTATCTATACGCACCACAGGGAATGAGAAATCATCCTTCACTGTAGTTCTCGGTTGCCAGGCTAATGGCCAGAAACTACCACCCATGGTCATTTTTAAGAGGAAGACTTTGCCAAAGGAAACGTTTCCTCTTGGGATCATCGTCAAGGTCAATCCAAAAGGCTGGATGGACGAGGAGAAAATGAGTGAGTGGCTGAGAGAAGTTTACGTCAGGAGACCAGATGGCTTCTTCCACAAGTCTCCGGCCTTATTGATCTATGACTCTATGTGCGCTCATCTCACTGACACTGTCAAAAGCCAAGTGAAGAAAACCAATTCGGAGCTTGCCATCATTCCTGGAGGATTGACCAAAGAACTCCAACCACTAGATATTGGTGTCAACAGGGCGTTCAAGGCTAAATTGCGAGCCGCATGGGAGCAATGGATGACAGAAGGTGAGCACACATTTACCAACACAGGCAGGCAACGCCGGGCTAGTTATGCCACTATCTGCCAATGGATCGTCGATGCCTGGGCTAAGGTATCGGTTTCAACTGTCGTCCGAGCTTTCACGAAGGCCGGAATCATCAATGAACAGCCAAGCAACAGCAATGAGACTGAATCGGATGATGACGAGAGGGATCCGGGCTTGCTTGATGCAGCTATCGCCCAACTGTTAAATTCCGACACCGAAGACGAGGAATTTGATGGATTCGTAGAATAGGAATGATTGAAAAAGTGAGCACTCTTTTGTGTAATATCTGACCTATCCGGCTATTTTGTTTCGCTTTAATATTGTGTAATATTGTGGTCTGACTGGATCTATTGTGTAATATTGACAGGTATTGTTAATGATTTGAATAAAGTCTGACTTATCCGACTATTTTGTTTCGCTTTATGCGCCTTATAATCCGGTGCGTCTTATATATGAAAATAGATCCGTTCACTAATACTGCGTCTTATAATCCGGTGCGCCTTATAGTCCAAAAAATACGGTAATTTTGGAGTCACCTTACTATGTGGCACAGTAGTCCTTGAATGTCTGATTACTTTCTACTTGTTTTTGTAAAACGATGACAACAAAAAAAATACCCTGCTCAGATTGAGGCTGGCAAAAGAACAACACTTTCTCTGTGCAGAAAGAAACACAGTGACAGCTGGAGTGAAATGCTTTGTTTATCAGCAAACCTCACGTGATGGCTATGTCACAGCTCAACAAGTTGCATACTGGTTAGCATGTTGGGTTGAGCAATTGCCAACCCCTGGGTCCATGTCATCTATGCATCGATCAACATGTGGCCAGCTCCAGGATTTTGTGTTCTGTAATAAACTGACCCAGTTCTAATATATATATATATATATATATATATATATATATATATATATATATATGATTTCGCATTTTCGGGCAGGGGCACACGCCCTACCTGCACAGCAATTCGCGGCCACAGCTGTCAATCACTGGGTCCCGGCCGGTGAGTACTCGCCGGCGCCTGCTCATTACCGAGGATCTCCGACGGGGAGATGAACTGGTTTGTTTACTAACCTGTCAGCTCGGGCACACTGCTTTGGATGGCTGTGCACAGCCAATCCAGAGTAGTGTGCTTGAAGCAAACAGACACCGCCCCCTAGTAAAACACTCCCAGCACACAGTTAACCCTTTGATTGCCCTCAAGTTAACCCCTTCCTGCCCACTACCCAGTGCCATTAGTACAGTGTCAGTGTTTTTTTTTTTTTTTTTTTTTAGCACTAATCACTGTATTGGTGTCACTGGGGATGTCCCAGTGAGACTGGAGAGCCCAACAGTGCCACGGAATGTGGTGGGAGCGAGACATATGTCCAGTCACACTGCTTGTAAAAGCAAGCAAGAGGCTAGTTAGCTGCTCTAATTACTTTTGCAAGAGAGGAGACTGCCGGCTCTAAAAAACTGAACTGGCGTGATCAGGCATCACCCTGGTACAACCACTTGAAGTCCAATGATGTACCAGGTCAATCACAGCCTATGAGGAGGGCGTGGGGCTCCCATGGCAAGACGAAGAGGATGAGCAAGGAGTGCTGGTGTGGGACCGCAGAAGAAGAGAATCGGGGCTGCTCTGTGCAAAACCATTACACAGAACACGTAACTATAATTTTTTTTTTTTTCTTCAATATAATAATAAACAAGTATAGAATCACTTTAAAATACTATGAAGCCCCCTTATCTGTTTTTTTAAATTGCTCCTTCAGGTCATATTTCCAGAAATAAACACAATACAGGCCAGTAGTTAAAAGCAGAAAACATTTATGGTTATGTTCCAATACCAAAAGCAGCAAAGAACAAAAATGATGCAATGTTGAAATACAAATGCAATGGAGCGAGATTCTAACAGATATTACAATATTTAAATTAAAAAAAAAAAAATCTTTTTGTCACAGATCTCTACCTGGTCTCTCTCTGTCTTTCACCTATCTATAACACACTTCAAAGACCCACATTCATCAGCCAAGAGCCTGTCTGTGCACGTGGATGTCCATATGAGCTCTGACACACATTACACACCGCTCTTCCTGCTTGTATCTATTGGCTGTGGGGAGCAGAGATCCTCAAGGTAGAAAAGCTATTCTATGTACAAGCAACCGAAAAACAAAAATCCTATTATAATGCAGCTTACCAGTTCTTAGATGTGGGGTGGCTACATTAGTTCTATTTTTTTTCCTTTATTTTTACCTAGTGATCCTGCTAGGAACAAACTTCCTTTCCAAGGGTGACACTCCCTGTACTGTATCTATGGAAGAGCAGTGTTGTCACCCCAGAACAGGAAGAGTGTTAGGACTACAGAACCCCCCATAATAGAGTTGGCAGATGTTCTGTTATCCTCAGAAAGAGCTGGGCAAAATGTAATAGATACATAATAAATTATCAGCTCACAAATGTTTGTCCGGGCCAACAGGGCTAGGACAAGGGGTGGGCAGGAGGGACGGCTGCCCTGGGCGCGGTGGGAATTTGTGGGGTTGTGCTAGAAGAGGTGATCTGGAGAGGAAGGGGGGGGGATTTGTGTTTGGAAGGGGGATTTGTGCTAGTAGGGATGGCTGGGGTGGGGGAATTTTTGTTAGGAGGGGTGATCTGGGGTGGGTTAACTTGTGCAGGGAGAGGGGGATTTGGAGGGGTGGGGGAGGATTTATGCTCAGAGGGTAAATTTAAGGGGTAGAGTATTTGTGCAGGGAGAGGGGGATTTGGAGGGATTGGGGAGGATTTATGCTCAGAGGGTACATTTGAGGGGTAGAGTATTTGTGCAGGGAGAGGGGGATTTATACTTAGAGGGGAAATTTAAGGAGTAAAATATTTGTGCTAGGGAGAGGGAGAATTTTAGTTTGGAGAGAAGTTAGGCTTGCAAAGGGAGTTCATGCTTAGGGGGTAAGTGTGAAGATTAGAGCTCACATTTTTCTGAAGGGGGAGGAAGGGGATTTTTGCTGACACATAATTCTCACACATTTTGGAGGGGAGGGGGGGGCACCATTTGGTATTTTCACCCTGGGCGCTAGATGACCTTGTCCCAGCACTGGTTGTAAGCTCTTACATAAACCCAGTGAAGTGACTGTCCTCAGGTGATACACAGAGATGAAACAAATCCTCCTACATAAGTTGTACCTGTTTATCTGCAGTCTTCTCTTCTTTACATCTGTTCAAAGTCCAGAATTTACACAAAAATTCTGAGCTTCAGAAGGCATGCAGCAGGGATCTGACATCACACACGGCACACTACAAAGTAAGCTAAGTGCATTTTGAGACCTGAGTGGAAGGAAAGAACGCACCCCCTTCTACACAGCCTCCTAGGGAAACATGCACAGCTGAGACTCTGCAACCTGCTGTGTGCTGGAGAGGAGGCCTCTCAGATTGCTTGGTGTCAGACTCATGCAGAAAGCAGAAGGAGAAAGAAATCACACTAGGTGCTTTGAATGGAGGCTAGAACACACTATAGAAGGAATGTGTTTTAATTATTAATGTTAGAGGTTTAAAGTAGAACTCTGGTCAAAATTGTTTTTTTTTTTCATGCAGTGGGGCTGTGCCCCCACTGCATGGATCAGCTGCTTGTTTTTTCTAGGGGTGAGGACAAAGCTCATACTCATGTGACCCGCTGATCCTACGGGAACCCGCGTTCCTCCATGGTCCAGCAGTGGACTGTTCAAGTCTATGGAGCATGCATTGAGCATGCTGACGTCAGGAACAGTCCATTTACAAGACCGCTGGACTGTGATGGGGCGGGAGCTGATAGGAAAGGTCTTGTGCATGGAAAATCCATGGGTCAGGTGATTATATCTTTGCTGTCCTCTCCCCTAGAGCAAAAGGAGCATTTAACCCATGCAGTGCTGGCACAGCCTCACTGAATAGGCAAGAAAAAAAACCCAAAATGTCCTGGAATTCTGCTTTAAACCCACTTTAACAAACAAAAAAGGGGGCAAGTAAGAGAATGTTATTTTGTTCAGGTTTACGTATGTCTCTCTTCCATCATCCACTATTATTCCAGCACACGTGACAGAAGCAACGTACAAAGATGCATGCACACACTTAAGCCAAATATAACTAGACAAGGCCAATCTACACCGGGGTGAAAGTCAACTCTCAACTCATTTAAAAAAAAAAAAAAAAAATTATGCAAAATTATGAAACTTCTCATTGTCTAAGCAGCGCTGCACCTAAGGTCTCTGGGTTGGTTCACACCACATGCAATCTAGAGCATTTTTTTTTCTGCATCAAGAATGCATGGAAAGTTATATGGTTTTCAACAACATAGTTCACACCAGTGCGGTCAGTTCCAGAAAAAAAGAAAAAAGGAGAACATGATGAATTTCTTCTGCAGCAAACCGCACATGTTCTTATTTAAGGAGAAGAAAAAAAAGAGGAAAAAATGCACCGGAACGCATTAAAAACAAGCATGCAGAGACGCATCCAAACTGCGTTTCTAGGGTGTGAACCGGCCCTCCAAGTCAGTCTGACCACGCTGCCGAGGTTTTTGACTCTCCTTCAGGTTATATTCATACTCAAAATCAGTGGATATCTAAACAGTAACTGTTTAGTGAGAACAAATACTACTTTCTATATAAATAATGGCTAATGGAGTCATGAGGAGCAAAGCCCCTAAAAGAATGAGAGGAGCCATAAGGAGCAAAGCCCCTTATATAACGAGGGGAACCACAAGGAGCAAAGCCCCTTCTATAACTAGGGGAGCCATAAGGAGCAAGGCTCCTTTTTTAACGAGGGGAACCACAAGGAGCAAAGCCCCTTCTATAACTAGGGGAGCCATAAGGAGCAAAGACCCTTCTATAACTAGGGGAGCCATAAGGAGCAAAGCCCCTTCTATAACTAGGGGAGCCATAAGGAGCAAAGCCCCTTATATAACTAGGGGAGCCATAAGGAGCAAAGCCCCTTATATAACTAGGGGAGCCATAAGGAGCAAGGCTCCTTTTATAACGAGGGGAGCCACAAGGAGCAAAGCCCCTAATATAAAAGGAGGGGAGCCATAACAGCAAATCTCCTAGTATAACAATGGGATCCATAAGGAGCAAAGCACTTAGTATAACCTAGGTAGCTAAAAAGAGCAGAGCCCCTAGTATGAGGGGTTTTCTGTGCCTGTAATATTCATACCTAGTCATTTACGTATGAATATTCAGATCTGTGCACATGTCCTATCATGGCTCTCTGGCTTTAAAAGCACACATCTGTAAAGTGAAAATGAAGTAAAAATATAACTCCAGCTGCACCACTGGACAGGACAGCTTGGTGCAGAATGATACAAATAAAACGTACAGACAATTTTAGAGGTGTTACTTAAAAATATTTAGAAGGATAAGCAACTGTAAAACATAATGCACGTACCCCTTCTACCCCTACCCTTGACCTAACCTAACCCTCCTTCCCTTTCACAGATGCATCTTCCCCTGATCTGACAGCTGTGGCCTCAGATATATGTTATCATCCTGGCCGCACAATACAGTGCCATAGGCTTCTAAGGGAGGCATGAAGCTTTGAGACGATCCCATAGGACTGTAATGCAAAGGAGCAGTCAGGATAGTGAGACTTGCAGTCAGGCCTAGACCTAGGGGGGTGCTGGGGTGGGCTATGCCCACCAGATTTTAGTTGTCCCCCCCCAGATCTCTGATAATTCAGCCACTAATCCATGAGACTTGATGGGGACAGTTGATATACGGGGGGGGGGAATGGTGGACTCGGGACAGGTGATTTAAGGGGCCACTTTGAAGAGGAGGGTTGATGTAAGGGTGCACTCTAATATGGACATTTTATGTTAGGGGGTACCCTGATGAGGACACCTGATGCAAAGGGGGACTCTGATAGGGACACCTGATATAGGGGAACACAGGTTCTGTTTATTCATCCTAATCTCATGACATTATACTATCGTTCTCTGTTCACTCCTGCGCTGCCTCTATTACCTGTCAGGTGTTACTTCCAGGTT
Organism: Staurois parvus; assembly: GCF_062004578.1. Lineage (NCBI taxonomy): Eukaryota > Metazoa > Chordata > Amphibia > Anura > Ranidae > Staurois > Staurois parvus. The sequence continues at coordinate 334,642 of NW_028318693.1, forward strand.
GTGGTACAGAAGCGTGCCGAGTGAACAGGGAATACTGGTTCCATGCATCTTTGTCACACTATTGACTTTATGCTTCCTGAATTTATTTTACTGCACCCCCAGATCAAATATGCTAGACCTGGACCCATATGCAGCGCTGGCTGCAAACAAACATGGATGAGGATGCGGCTGTCAGATTAAGGCAAGTGTGCATCTGTGGAGGGGGCAAGTGGGTTAGGTTAGATCAGGGAAAAGGGGGCAAAATGTTTTAATTATTTATGACCACTTCTGTCTTCTTAAAGCCTCCAGAGCCTGCTCCCGCTCCTTCAATACCTCCTTCAGACGTTGGATTTTTTCATCCTTGGTTGTTTCATCAGGATACACAGACTCAAAGTGAAACCTCTGTCTCGGCGGAGGAGCTTCACTGAAATGTCCAGTGATGTCCTGACTGACATAGAAGGAATGGCTGTCTGAGGGGTCTGTATACATTTCTGGAGCACTGTCCTGGGCAAGGTGTGACGTGCTCAGATTCCCGTAGGCCGTCTTTGTTTCAGTCAATGCCAGGGAAGAGTATGTCCCTTCTCTGGACATTGTGTGCGTTACGTCTGAGGAGCCGGCAGGGACAGGTGTAGCTGTTGTAGAAAATGACCTACAGTTATTTCCAGCTGTGTCAGAAGTCATACTGAAGTCATATGCGTCTGCACTTTTCCTGCGCTTTGAAATGCTGGATGTCTCTGAAAATGGTAACTTTCTTCTCTCCGGAGTTTCAGTATATGCCTGTTTAAGAGGTTACAAGACAAAATTAGAGTATAATAAAAAAAAACACAGGTACGGCAGTCTGCCATAGAACTATACACTGCACGAGTGCCACAGAATACAGGACAAAAGCAGGACTTACAGAGGAACCCTCACCCCACCCCTATTTGCTCCCTCTTATCTGTATAGTTGGGTTGTACCAAAATAAAAAAAAAAAAAATAAAAATAAAAAAAGCATACTCACACACCTCCCTCCTGGTGCTCAAGTAATATTCTCTAGGCAGGGGCCCCCAACTCTTGGATGGCGGGTGGGGGGGGATGGGGGGTTAGTGGCTGGTAGAGTGAAACAGCACAACCTGCACTGCCACCCTCTGACCACCAGAAGGCACACAATCCCTTTCTCCCAGCAGCATTACCACCTTTCCTCTCTGTGGTTATGAAAAACAAGAATGGGAAGGAACAGAGCTGAGCTGGTGGGACAGGTACTCATAGATAAGCAACATCGGACTGATGCTACACGTACCCAGGTAAGTATAATTTCTAGAAAAAAAACAAAAACCTAAAACTTCTCTTTTACGTGTCGGTTCACATACATGTGAGTTGGATGCACTTTGAACCGTGTCCGATTCGCATGATATGTGAACCAGCAGTCTTCTCCCTGGAGCCGGTTCACATACCTGGGACAGCAGAAGTACCTTTTACAAAAAGAGTCCTGTGCAATTTTGAGCTCGGTTCAGGTGCGATTTCAATTGTCATACACTTTCACAATTCAAATCTGAACAAAGTTGCTCCGAAGGGGGCAGAAAAACACGCAGGTTAAAAAAAAAAAAAAAAAAAAAGTGCATTTATTATTTTTGTCCAAAGGAGCCTGGAAAGCACTGCACCAGTGATCAGTATATTATTGATGCCATGCAGGTCTCCTGCAGACCTGTCAGTATGTCTGCTTGCTTGTACACCTCGTATGGCAAGCAGATATTCTGACAGGAAGCTTCACTGAACTACCATGGCGCTCCACAGCACCGTGGTAGTTCACTGAGAACTACAAGCCGACAGCCACTAAGGTTGTCAGGACTTGTAGGCACTCGATCACAGAACACTGAATGAGTGACACGGCTGCGCTGTTTTCAAATCTGACAGATAGTATGGGGAAACCTCCCCCTATACTATCTGTCAGAGGGAGGGGGGCCCACAGGCGCGGATGAGGCTATGGGAACATGTTACATGTTCCACCTTAAAAACGGGTGGAACATGTAACATGTTCCAAAGGTGAACTTATTTAACTAATTGGGTCCCAGGGGTTGTTTTAAAATGGCACTAGAACAGCTGCTCTGGAGGGTCCAAGCATGGGTTTAGGCTGGAAATGACAGCCAGCCAGCCAGCCTGTTTTTCTGCCCCCTCCGGAGCAACTTTGTTCAGATTTGAATTGTGAAAGTGTATGACAATTGAAATCGCACCTGACAAAAGTTAATTCACCTTTTTGAACTTCAAGCTTTGAACGTTTTTTAACCATGTGTTCCTGCATACTCGAAACCACACTTCTTGCTTTGCTCATTTAGAATGCCATTAACAACAAATAGCACTTTAAGCAAGGCACTCATTTTTTTATGTCTTGTCATCATGGGCAGAATTGCACGATTTTGTGCACGCTCATACGCCGCATTAGTGTGAATGTAGGCTTACACAAAAAGTGGGGAAAAAAAAACACTAGTTGGAATTTGTAGAGAAATGAGTTACCAGTCTCCTGTGATCTTTTCTATTCTGAGGTAAAATCTGTGAAAAAAAAAAAACAAACCTGCAAAAGTATACTAATGCCCCATACACACTAAGAAAATCATACTAAAAATTTTGCGGAAGCACTGATCAAACGATTCTCTCTTCATTGATGAGCAGGATGTTTTAACCGATAACGATATTGTGAACGAAAAAAATCCGCTCTAACAACAATGAAAAATGTTGTCGTTTTGCATACGAACGACCGATTTTCTATGCGGTGGTATGACAGTCGTACGAAAAAAAATCTATCAAGCGCTATCACACATGAGCGGAAACAGAAGATGACTCGGATGTTTATGTCCAAGGAATCTTCGTAAACACGAACGAAAAATACAAATGTTAAAAGTAGATTGGCCTAATGAGATAATGAAACCAGAATTCTGCAGATTATATTTTATGTATCACGATTTATGTATATAGGTCATGTAATAAATGATATTATACTCATTGCTGGTAATTGTTGTGTATATCGCTCGTTCTGGCCGGAAGGGCATGGCTGCAAGGTCACACGCACAGCGGATCACTTCCACTTGTACGGAAGACGTCAACGTTACATATTGCCCGAACGATTTTTTTTAGATTGGTTAATGTGGGCCACGATTTCGACCAACGAACGAACGCCTCTCGGTCTTCGGATGACCAATTGGTCGATTTTCTAATCGTGCATTCCCACCTTAAGGCTCAGTTCACACTGCCACGACTTGTGATCCGACTTGTGAGACCCCAAGTCACATGACATGTGAAATCTCATGTTAGTCACTGAAAGCTGTCTTAATTAGCACTATTGAAGTCGCTCCGACTTTAGAAAAGGTTCCTGTAGTACTTCAAGCGACTTCTATCCAACTTGTGCCCATAGACTTTAATGGAAGTCGCCTCCAAGTCGGATCCTCATCTATATTGATGTGATGTGGATCCAACATTACAGGAAGTTTACCCAGGCATTCCCTGAAAGTTGCTTCAAAGTCACATCAAAGTAGTACTCAAGTCGGCAGGAAATCTCCTGGCAAAGTCACAGTGTAAGACGAATGACTTTCAGGTCACAGTAGTGTGAACTGAGACTAAAGAAGATGTAAACCCACAATACTCAGTAATCACTTGCAGTGCTGCTCAAGGTGCTCTGCTGGAAAGAAAATGCGGTGTCTCTCAGCAATGTAAGGGTGCGGGCTGTCTTGTGCTTGATTCAGAAAGCCATGAAGTATGGGGGGATGAGAGACACCGCATATGGCTAGCTCAACAGGTAGGAAGGAATATGAACGGCCTCAGGCTTGAACTCCTTCTGAGCCTCGCCACGGTGTGTGGGGTGAAATGCATCGACCTAGGCTCAAGAGGAGTTCAAGGCTGAGGAGGAGCTCAAAGCTGAGGCCCTTCACATTCCTTCCTACCTGTTGAGCTAGTGGTGTGCACGGTCTCATCCCCTAGATGTAACCCCAATCACTAAAATCTCATAGAAGCTTTAACAATTTTCAGATGTTTAATATATGTTTAAATCTGCGGCTTTCATGAAATTAACCACTTGCCGACCAGTCACGTACTTGGTATGTCAAGTGGTTGTACCAGGATGATGCCTGCAGCTGCAGGCATCACCCTGGTACCATTTTTTAGAGGCGACAGTCAGCCCTCTAGCACAAGCAAGTGGAACAGCTGACCAGCCACTTGATTGCTATTATGAGCAGTGGGAGGAAATGTCCCCACCCTCCCACCGACCTTCTGCGGCTTGTTCAGGATCTCCTGTCCCACTGGGAGACCCGAGCAAGCAGCGGGCGTGTCCACCGACTGGTCGGACAGTCGAACAAAGCCGGCATCAGCTTTGATTGCCTCTCTGCTATGGTAACTCAGAAGCGCCCCAGATGTCAACAGCACCATCTTGGTGTTTTGAATGCTTTTAAGCGCAGAGGAGGGATATGAGGTCTTATAGACCCCAGATACCTCCACGAACAGTACCTGTCACAAGGATGTTTACATTCCTTGTGACAGCAATAAAAGTGTTAAAAAAAAAAAATCACTAATATATATAAAACAATTAATAAAAATTAAGTGCCCCCGTCCTCCTGTTCAAAGGACGTGCACGCATGAAAACATATGACAGCACAAGATTCAATGCTCCAGTTCAACATCAGCTGTCATTATTTTAAGCAGAGACAATCACATGGCCGGTTACCTGCAACCAGTGGATTACAGTGGCAAGAAGTGGTGTATTCTTGTGGCTGGAATGACTGCATGCGTTTAGCTGCTGTTTGCATGTAGCCACACACAGAGCAGAGAGCTACGGTTACAGATAGACGTCCGAGCCTGGATATAGTCAGCTGTTTGCATGTAGCCACACAAAGAGGATAGCTGCGGTTAGGGACAGATGTCAGAGCCTGGATGCAGCTTATACATCCATCCATAACTGCAGTTATCCACTCTGTGTGTTTCTACATGTGAACAGCAGCAGCCACTGTCAACCAGCCATTAGTTTAAATGGTGCTAATTGCATGCCTTGATCACTCCAGCTGCAAGAAGCTGCTTATTCTTGCCTCTGAAATCCAGTGGCCACAGGTAACTGGCTGCATGAAAGAGGCCTATAGTGGAAGAAAAACTTAAACTTAAAAATGTTCCCTCCTCCAATCTACCTGTCTAACCTGTATAAAAAGATATGAGTACTTACCTACTTTTAATCGGCTCTGCTCCAGTCATGTGATCCCACAGCTCCAACTCCCCTGTCTGTGAGTGACTGCTGCAGGGGAAAGAAGGGAGAGCCAACAATGGCTGGGCCATGGGAGCCTATGGGTACAATCACAGCTTGTGGAGTTTTACGACCGCTGTCAAGTGCTCCTGGAGCTGCAGGATCACATGACCAGGAAAACACATGAATAAGCCCCAACTGCAGTTTCCTGAAATGTGTATGAAGGTGCTGGGAAAGAAGCGCTACTCACCATCAGGTCTTTGTTCTGAGTTGTGGATCTGCTCTCAGGGCGGAGTAGAGGAAGTCTGTTAAGAACGATCTTCTCTTTTTTGAAAAGGCCAAATTTGGTCCTCAGAGTATTGTCATCAATGACGTGGGACACAGAGACCTTTGTCTTCCCCATCTCTGCTTCCTTGACCTTCAAATGTAAAAAAAGTGAAAATTTAGGTCTTGAGGGTGGAGAGGCAGTGACACTAAAATTGCAGGGACCCTTTAAATAAATACACAACAGTGTCTTAGGGAGATGTATCATACAAGTCGCCTACAGGCAATCAGAGATAACAGAGTCCCCTCTCATCTCATAACAGTTGTATGTGCTGAAGGGACCAGACAAATGGCACTATACCTTAAATGTATACTGTCTACGCATCTGATCCACCCTTCAAATGTATCTACACGCAAGAAAAATGATAAAACATATTGCAGTTTGCCAGGCATGCACAGCCATCTTTTCCATTCACAAGGATCTGTAAATGGAAAAACTAGAAGAGCCACCCATGACAGAGGGGCTAGTAGTGCTCAATGAAGCACAAGTGTTCTGTTTCAAATGCCACTTTGTGCATTGACATAACTCCATAAACCCAGTCTGTCTGGACAGTATGGTAAGCACCTTCCACAGACAGCTCAACTCATAAAAAAAAAAACCAAAAAAAAAAACACAAGAAGTAGAATCCAAACACTTTTACTTCAGCTAACTGCAGTACAAAGGATGGTTTTTCAGTCTTTTAAGGGTAAGACTACAACGACTAAGCCCTGTCTCTGAATACTGTGCTGTGATCCCCTGCCTCCCTCCTGTACTGTGCCCTCCTGCCTCCCTCCTGTACTGTGCCCTCCTGCCTCCCTCCTGTACTGTGCCCTCCTGCCTCCCTCCTGTACTGTGATCCTCTGCCTCCCTCCTGTACTGTGCCCTCCTGCCTCCCTCCTGTACTGTGATCCTCTGCCTCCCTCCTGCCTCCCCCCTGTACTGTAATCCCCTGCCTCCCCCCTGTACTGTGCCCTCCAGCCTCCCCCCCTGTACTATGCTGTCCTGTCCTTGCTTTACTGTGCTCCTTGCCTCCCCCCTGTACTATGCTCTCCTGTCCTTTGTGTTGATTAGTCTGATTTATGGCATATTTTACTTTTGTTTAAAATGTATTTTATTGACAGTACGAATAAATAAAAAAAAATGAAAGGAAGACTTTGAAAACACAACAGATCTCAATGGGGAAAAATCTCCTGCTGGATCTCTATACTGATATGGACGGGGTAATGTGTTAGGAATGTAAGTATGCCTCATTGTTTGATGGAAATGAAAATTATCGACCTACAGAGGACTGAATTCAAAGACACCCCGAGAATCAAAGTGAAAAGATAATGCAGCAGGCGAATCCATTTTGCTGAAATTTCATTGCAGCAACTCAGAATGGTCTACAGTAGTTTGTATGGCCCCCACACGCTTGTATGCATGCCCCTAATGAGACAACGGATGGTGTCCTGGGGGATTTTCTCCCAGATCTGGACCAGGGCATCACTGAGCTCCTGGACAGTCTGAGGTGCAACCTGGCGGCGTCAGATGGACTGTAACATGATATCACAGAGGTGTTCTATTGGATTTTGGTCAGGCGAGTGTGGGGGCCATTCAATGGTATCAATTCCTTCATCCTCCAGGAACTGCCTGCATACTCTCACCACATGAGGCCGGGCATTTCCATGCACCAGGAGGAACCCAGAACCCACTGCACCAGCGTAGGGTCTGATAATGGGTCCAAGGATTTCATCCCGATACCTAATGGCAGTCAGGGTGCCATTGTCTAGCCTGTAGAGGTCTGTGCGTCCCTCCATGGATATGCCTCCCCAGACCATCACTGATCCACCACCAGACGGTCATGCTGAATAATGTTACAAGCAGCAGAACGTTCTCCACGGCTTCTCCAGACCCTTTCACGTCTGTCACATGTGCTCAGGGTGAACCTGCTCTCATCTGTGAAAAGCACAGAGCACCAGTGGCAGACTTGCCAATTCTGGCAAATGCCAATCAACCTCTATGGAGCCGGGCAGTGAGCACAGGGCCCACTAGAGGACATCGGGCCCTCAGGCCACCCTCATGAAGTCTATTTCTGATTGTTTGGTCAGAGACATTCACACCAGTGGCTTGCTGGAGGTCATTTTGTAGGGCTCTGGCAGTGCTCATCCTGTTCCTCTTTGCACAAAGGAGCAGATACCGGTCCTGCTGATGGGTTAGGGACCTTCTATGGCCCTGTCCAGCTCTCCTAGTATAACTGCCTGTCTCCTGGAATCTCCTCCATGCTCTTGAGACTGTGCTGGGAGACACAGCAAACCTTCTGGCAATGGCACGTATTGATGTGCCATCCTGGAGGAGTTTGACTGCCTGTGCAACCTCTGTAGGGTCCAGGTAAGGCCTCATGCTACCAGCAGTGACACTGACCCTAGCCAAATGCAAAATTAGTGAAAAACTGTCAGAAAAGATGAGTAGGGAAAAACATCAGTGGCCTCCACCTGTAAAACCATTCCTGTTTTGGGGGTTGTCTCATTGTTGCCCATCTAGTTCACCTGTTGTTAATGTCATTAACACCAAAGCAGCTGAAACGGATTAAGAACCCCCTCTGCTACTTAACTGACAAGATCAATATCCCAGGAGTTTCATTGACTTCATGCTAGACTCTGATTAAAAAGCGTTCCTTTAATTTTTTTGAGCAGTGTATATGCTTAATTCTAGAAACTATTTATACTTTAATTCTAGAGAGTAGGTGTGTAAATTGGGGCAGGCTGGTAGGGGTCCCACTGTATTACTTTGCCCAAAGGCCCTTGATGCTAATAAGATGGCCCTGCATGGCAGCAGTTCTGTATGCTAAATTCAACAAGGTATATAAAACTTTCAATGTGGTGAGGTGTACTCAGATGGCCACTGGTTATGTTAACTTGCGGCTCAGCAATAGGTAAAACAGCAGCTCCAATGCCTGTTTTTACAGCCCCTCGGCCACCAGCTGTCATTTTTATAGTGATTATGCTGAAAGGCATATAGCACTACACTGCATCTGTATTTCAAAAGAAAAAAAATGTGCATTAACTGATTATTTGCATTGGAGTCTAAAGCATTGTAACCGTTATCGATGTGCCAGAGGTGTAATGCTCTCGCGACACAGGATTAAAGAAAATACAGTGAAGAACCCCAGGAATCAGATGAGGGGTGGGGAGCAGAATGGTATCTACATGGGGTGGGGGGGTGAGGTAACATGAAATTATAATCAGAAATGTAGAAGTAACCCTTAAACAACGAAACACCAAACCCCTTCTAAAAGACTCTTGCACATGGGCACAAAAAACACCACGTGCTTAGGCCTTTTTTTACCTACTGGTCTGAACCTGCTGATTGCTTTCAATGGGCATTTACACACAGGTAAATATATCTATAAACTAACGCGGTGTTTAAAGCAGTGAATAAAAAAAAACAAAAGGATATGCATTACTAGCCATTCTTTTGTGCACAGGAGCAGGTAAATCACACCCCCCCAGGTGTAATTCTTCTGGGAGCTAGACAAATTTTTTCACACATATACAGGTGTAAATACAATAGACTTACTGGTAGGATCGTCAGATGAAAGTAAGGAGAGAAAGTCTTAAAAAGAAAACTAATACAGCCACCACATCCAAGAATTTGTAAGCTGAAACATAATTAAGGTTTACTTTTTAATGCTAGTGGTTAGCACTTCTGCCTAGCAGCGCTAGGGTTGTCAGTTCTTAGTGCCAGGAGTCTGCATGTTCTCCCTGTACCTGTGTGCATTTCCTCCAGGTACTCCAGTCCATACTTCAAAAACATGCTCGTAGGTTAATTGGCTCCTGTCTAAAATCGCCCCAATGTGTATGTATGAATGTGAATTAGGGGTCTTAGATAGTAAATTCCTTGAGGGCAGGGATTGATGTGAATGTACAATACATATGCAAATCACTGAGTAAATTGATGGTGCTGTAATAAATAAAAAAATCGATAAGGATAGTTAGTGACAGACAGGCATACTATTTTTTATACGAAAAAACATTCAACCACTTCCTCTATGAGTGAACATGCATGCACCAACATAATTAAAAAAAAATTTAATATATATATATATATATATATATATATATACCTGATTATCTGAACTCTGTAAACCATAACCCTGTGATGCCGAAGGGGTGTATACTTTGGTGGAAGTGGTTTCCTTTGATTGAGGTTTCTGGATGTTGGCAGCAATGTCCTCATCGTCATCATCATCATCTATATAAATCACCTCGGGCTCTTTTTTACTGACTTGAGTGGGTGTGCATATTTTGTTTTTTGCAGGACTGGCGGCATCCGGATGAACAAGCGGGGAGCTGCCAGAGTTCACTGTTTGTTTGGTGGTTAGAGTGGGCAAATTATTTTTTGACAAAACCACTTCAACCAATTTATTGGCGAGATCTTTTCCTTTTTCCGTATTGAACGGATTTTTTTCAGAAGTTTCCTGTTTGACATTGACTGCGCTCTTAAGCTCACCTGTGCTTTTTGACAAAAAATAAATTTTATTATTGCACATCACAAGAGCGCTGTCTTTTATTTTTGCGACATTGGGACTGAGCAAATTCTGTTCCTCGATCTTCGCTCCGGACATAAATGTTAGAATCTTTGATGCTGTGTCAGTATTTGTCTTTACTGGAACAACGGATTCTGTGTTTTCCTGCACGACCCACTTCAATGGTCCTTTAGAAGGGGTTGCTGTACCAGACTGCACGGCTGGAACCAATACTGGAGATAACAGAGGAGACTGTGGTGTGGGTGTTATTGTGGGTGTCTTCATGGTATTCACAGGAGACACGTATATAACAGAAGGGATCTTGTTAGTATCATTACTTGTGTTCGGGGGTAGAATCCTCTGCTGAATAGAGAAAGGCAGGGAAGAAGCAGGAAGGGATTTCACTTCTGCGTGAGCAGGTATCTGAAGACCATGACCAGGCGGAAAAATTGGGATGGTCTTCATTGGAAGAGATCCAGGTTTTGTATTCATGATTATGAAAGACGGAGTTCCCGTTTGAGGGTTTGGTGGCAAATTCAACGGAGGTTTTTCCAGTATGACGGCTGTGTTTTGGTGAGCCGTAAGCTTGTTGTCAACACGGATGGTTTTTGAAGCATCGGCAGGATTCTTCTGGGTTGTGATGATGTAATTGGTTGAACCGAGTTGCTGTACCAGTTGTGCATTCACTGGGCACGGTATCGTCACATTGGAAACAGGTGAGGGCAGAGACAACCTGACGGGCTGTTGTACGTTCAGCATGGGGGTATTTGTTATTACAGGAGAAGAAACAACTGGAGCTGGGTTATCCTTTGTGTTTAAGACTGGAATGAGTTGCAGGACATTTTTTCCTTGTGCCCCAGGACTTTGGACAACTTGATACATGCATCCCGTAAGGCTGCAAAAAAGGAAAAATAAATACATTCAAATTTACAATATTTGTCATAATTTTGATTATTGATATTGTAAGCTGAACTCTAGTCAGACTAAACATTTGGGGGCGGTTTCATCTACAAAAGGATTTTTTTCTCTTTATCCAGTCCGTAGATTTAGCATAGCCCCTCTCTGATAGGGCAGGAGACCTCACTTTTCTCTGCAGCATTTCAGTAACACTTACAGGTCTTGTCCCTCCACCAGCCAATTACTACACAATGAAAACAGAGCAGTAGACTGATGAGCTCATTTCTCTACTGCTTTGCTTGCACATACTATCTTCGTTTAGACTTGCTTGGACTTTAACACACATTAAAGGAGCTTACTGCTTCAACGTGCTTTTTGATCTGATTTTGATGCTTCTGTGATGCTTTTTTGAACCTTTAATGAAGCTTAGCAAATGCCCTGTGTGTGTGTTGATTTTCTGTTTGTTTTAAAGGGGGGCCCAGTAGAACCCCAGCTCAGCAGTACCACCACTCAGCAGATCCCCAGCTCATTAGTACCCTTGAGCATTCTTCCCACTGGCCACCAACGTAAGGAGCATTCTTCCCACTGGCCACCAACGTAAGGAGCATTCTTCCCACTGGCCACCAACGTAAGGAGCATTCTTCCCACTGATCACCAATGTAAGGAGCATTTTTCCCACCAATGTAAGGAGCATTCTTCCCACTGGCCACCATTGTAAGGAGCATTCTTCCCACCAATGTAAGGAGCATTCTTCCCACCAATGTAAGGGACATTCTTCCCACTGGCCACCATTGTAAGGAGCATTCTTCCCACTGATCACCAATGTAAGGAGCATTCTTCCCACTGACCAACTGTGTAAAAAGTATTCTTCTCACCAACTTAAAATGATACTAAACACACACTGTTTCATTTACATTGTCCTTTTTCTTTCTGTATGTGGATGATGGTACATTTTTTCCTAATTGATATTTGGCTGTCACATGTCCCAAGGAAAAAAAAAGCAGGAGGACTTTCTGTCCTCTGCTGCTGGTCATATATTCAAGATTTAAAAAGAGCCTTTGGAATACAGAGTAAAAATAAATAATAATAATATTATTAAATTGTCAGTCACAGGCTATGTCACGCTCCTCCCGCCTGCTGTGTCTTAGAACAGCAGGGAGGTGAAGCCTCCATCAATCAAAATGTAATATCCCACCTCAATTGTATTAAGCTGGTTAGTGGGCATGAAGGAGGAGGGAGGGAGTGGGCTGTCATTTACCACTATGTATCCAGTATACTTTTGAAATCCATCCGGAAATTGTAACTTACGATATTGAAGTGGGACAACAAGATCTCCTTGGAGGGACTTGTCAAAAGGATGCACTATAAGTCCTCATGCACAATGGACGTTTTTACAGCTGTTTTTGGCTTTTGGCGTGTTTTTCTATAGCCAGTAAACTCCCCAGCATGTTATCCTATGTGTCCATGCACAGAAAAGCTGTAATCAACGTTTTTTGGCTGGAAAAAAATGCCCAGTACTAGTGGGTTTCTAGGAGTTTTTTTTTTTTGCTGTAAAAATATGACGTCCTCCCAGAACGAGAGAACCACCGCGCTCCCGTCATCTAAGGATTTGGTGGACGGAAAGTGGTTAAAGGAGGGAGTGGGCCTAGTGGCGAGTCATCGGGACGCAGTGCCTCAACCCAGAAGAACCAGCAACCTCCAGATGATGTCGCAGGAGAGGATAGCAGTGCAGGACCAAAGCGGTAAGATGTGAGAAGTGGATCTCAGCAGGACAACGCTGAATCCTGTGGGTGGCTGAGTGAATATCTTTATTGTGTAGAACACAACTTTAGCTACGCAGGGGGGAAAATAATGGGGGTAGGGCATAGTAGTTCTTCAACGCAGAATTATCATTAAAGTAAATGTAACAGCACTTTCCCGAGGCAAAAGAAATGAGGGGGGGGGTTTGCTGTCAGCATCTTGTCTCTTTGCAATCCTATTGCAACAGCTTGTCTGGGCCAGTGCTCTGAGCTGAGTCAAGCTGTAGTTATGGTGGATCCATCTCCTTCCTAGCTGTTGTTGAATTTGCATGGGGAGAGGGTAGGGGGCAAGTTGGACTTTATAACTAGACATAGAAAACACAGCTACATAGGACACGGTACTACATGTACCCAGGGCTGAGACAAGGGGTGGGCCCCTGGTGCAGTGGTACACTGAAGGGATGGGGGTGTCACCATTCTGACTACATGGCTGACAGGAGTAGCGACTGCAGCTTCACTATTCCTGTCAGCCCAGTGCTGGGAGTGGCAAGGAGACGAGAGACCCGGGAGGCGGTGTAAGGAGATATGTCTTTAAACTGGCATCCATTTTGTATAATGCCTCCATTTCAGATATGTAACAGCTTACATGTAAGCAGTAAGTTTTGTTGGTACCCTCAGCCTTGAGGAAGCAGCCAGCTACTAGTATTATAAGAAAACCCTACGATTTAACCTAGAAACCCAGAAAAATAAAACAAAAAGGTCTGGAGAAAAATACTTCTATCTCCTATCCTTAAAGATACAGGAAAAACACTGAGGAGTGGTTATAGGTGAGGCTTTTAAGCCTTTTTATGGGCTTTCTGCACCAACTAGGTGAGAGCAGCAGGCTTTGGTTGCCTGTCATGAAGGAAATATATAATGAATCTTGCTGATCTTGAAATGGTGTAAACATTTGGTGATAAAAAAAGACCAGAGCATCATCTAGCAAAGTTGCATGTTCACTTCTGTTAGAATTAACCAGTTGCTATGGCAAATCAAATGTTCTTGAATGTTATTCAATGGGCAGTAGTAAAGATAGGTTAATTCATAAAGACCATAGAGAAAATTGGGAAATTATGACCATTATATGGAGCTGAGACTCAACTGAAATACACTATATTGCCAAAAGTATTGGGACGCCTGGCTTTACACGCACATGAACTTTAATGGCCCCCCAGTCTTAGTCCGTAGGGTTCAATATTGCGTTGGCCCCGCCCTTTGCAGCTATAACAGTTTCAACTCTTCTGGGAAGGCCGTCCACAAGGTTTAGGAGGGTGTCAATGGCAATGTCTGACCATTCTTCCATAAGCACATTTGTGAGGTCAGGCACTGATGTCAGATGAGAAGGCCTGGCTCACAGTCTCCGCTCTAATTCATCCCAAAGGTGTTCTATGGGGTTGAGGTCAGGACTCTGTGCAGGCCAGTCAAGTTCCTCCACCCAAACTTGCTCATCCATGTTTTTATGGACCTTGCTTTGTGCACTGATGCGCAGTGATGTTGAAACAGGAAGGGGCCATCCCCAAACTCTTCCCACAAAGTTGGGAGCATGAAATTGTCCAAAATGTCTTGGTATGCGGATGCCTTAAGAGTTTCCTTCACTGGAACCAAGGGGCCAAGCCCGACCTCTGAAAAACAACCCCACAAAATAATCCCCCTTCACCAAACTTTACACTTGGTACAATGCAGTCAGGCAAGTACTGTTCTCCTGGCAACCGCCAAACCCAGACACGTGCATCGGATTGCCAGACAGAGAAGTGTGATTGGTCAATCCAGAGAACATGTCTCCACTGCTCTAGAGTCCAGTGGTAGTGTGCTTTACACCACTACATCCAACGCTTTGCATTGCACTTGGTGATGTGAGGCTTGGAGCAGGGGCAGACTGACAACTCATGGGGCCCCCGGGCAATAGGGGATCATGGGGCTGTGTCTCCTTGCCCTAACTCAAAAAAGCCTATGAAAAAGGTACCAGGGGCATCTCATGGGGCCCCCTACTGACCCCGGGCCCTCGGGCAGTGCCCGTGTTTCCAAATGGTCAGTCCGCCCCTGGCTTGGAGGCAGCTGCTCGGCCATAGATACACAGTCGATGAAGCACTCTACGCACTGTTGTGCTAATCTGAAGGCCACACAAACTTTGGAGGTCTTTAGTTACTGACTCGGCAGACAGTTGGCGACTTCGGAGCACGGTGCGCTTCAGCATGCGCTGACCCCGCTCTGTCATTTTACATGGCCTACCACTTCGTGGTTGAGTTGCTGTTGTTCCCAGTTGCTTCCATTTTGTTATAATCCCACTAACAGTTGACTGTGGAATATTTAGTAGCCAGGAAGTTTCACAGATGGACTTATTGCACAGGTGGCAACTTATCATGGTACCACGCTTGAATTCACTGAGCTCCTGAGAGTGACTCATTCTTTCACCAATGTTTTTGGAAGCAGTCCGTGTGCCTAGGTGCCACACTTGTGGCCATGAAGGTGATTGGAACACCTGAATCCAATGATTTGGAGGGCTGGCCCAATACTTTTGGCAATATAGTGTAAATTTGACTCAGTAAGAAGAGATAAATGTAAGAATGCTAGAGAACGCTGGAGGGAATTATCAAATAAATGTAATCATTGCTACTATGAGATCCCCATTTATTTACCAATTCCCTCCAGTGTCCTCTAAAATGTTTAAATTGTATCTTTTTATACTAAGATTAATTTATTTTCTAAGATCTTCGGCTCAATTTAGTGGCCCTAATGTAGTTTTTTCCCAATTCACATTATGCTTGGTATAAATGACCCTGTCTTGCAATCAGCGCAACACGTGGATACTGGTGCTACACTGATTAAAGTTCAGGTCGGATGCTGCTGACAAGATGAATGGAAAAAACTGCGGTCAGAAACTGCCAAACAGAGCGACTTCAGTGGATCAGTCACCACAGTTAGAGCGGGGCTAAAAATCATTGGATGGTGGATGAAGATAAGGGGAACATCATCATTCTTTTGAACAATCAATGACATTACAATGTGTTCAATACTCAAACTTAAAAGGGGTGTCAGAAGCCCCACCTAACAGCCTGCTCCGGTACGCCGCCTGATCCTGTTCCTTCTGCTACGAAAATTAATGACAAAGGAGAGGTGTGTTCTAAATTGCATGCTCCTTTTTTTTACTTGCCTTTTTGGTTGTAGACAAATCAACACAAAGGTGTGCTGTCCT
Source organism: Staurois parvus (assembly GCF_062004578.1). Lineage (NCBI taxonomy): Eukaryota > Metazoa > Chordata > Amphibia > Anura > Ranidae > Staurois > Staurois parvus. The sequence goes on from NW_028318693.1 coordinate 350,491, forward strand.
TGAGTTCCCTGCTTCACCACTCAATCACTGACCTAACCTGCATTTTTTCAAAGATAAAGAAATCTTATCTCATTATTGGCATGGTCTTTGTAAGTCTTCAGAGTCCTCTCTGGGGGAAGCTTGTCCACACTTCTAACCATCCCAATGACGGCATTGGATAGCCACATCCCGCTTCCCTCAGATGGCACTCTGCAGTAAACCCCGAGAGAATCTTAAAACACCACAGGCACGGCCACATGCCATATCAAGAGGATTAGAGAAACAGGATAGGGTAATGACCTCCGCCAGGAATTGCCTACAGTACTAAGAGAATCCTATGAGGCTCCAACTAGATACTGAGAACACCATAAAACACCACCTAGAAGATTAGGAGAACACCATGGGGGAGATTTACTATAACTGGTGCACTCAGAATCTGGTGCAGTTGTGCATGGTAGTCAATCAACTTCTAACTTCAGCTTGTTCAATTAAGCTTTGACAATAAAATCTGGAAGCTGATTGGTTTCTATACGAAGCTGCAACAGATTTTGCACCATGAGGTTTTAGTAAATAATCCCCACATATCCCCAAGCTCTGCCTAGGTTATTAGGGGGGCACCACAGGACACTGTGCAGAGGATTAGGAGAACAACATATGTCTCCAGGCTCTGCTTAGATTATTAGGAGGACACCATAGGACACTGTGTAGAGAATTAGGAAAGCACTAAATGGCTCCAAGAATCGACAAGAGGATTAGGAGGACAACATATAGCTCCATCTAGAGAATTGGAAAAACACCAAAAGGCACTGCCTAGGAGATCTGAAAAATACCATATAACATCCCTTCCTTCCAGGGTTCACCTAGAGAAATAGGAAAACACTATATTTTTCTGCCAAGAGGATTAGGAGAACACCATATGGCTCCACCCACAGAAATAAGAAAACACCATAAGGCACTGCCTAGAAGATTTGGAAAACACCGTACATCACCAACTCCTTTCAGGCTCCACCTATAGAATTAAGAGGACACCACATGGATCCACCTAGAGGATTAGGAGAACACCACAGGACAATAAATAGAGAACACTGCATTGCTCCAGGCTCCACCAAGAGGATTAGGAGGGTATCCTATGACTCCACCTAGAGAACTGGAAGAACACCATACGGCATTGCCTAAAGGATGTGAAGCACATCACACGTTACCACCTCTCTCCATGGCACTGCCTAGAAAATTAGGAGAACACTATATGGCTCCTAGAGAATTAAAATAACACCATGAGGCACTGCCTAGAGAATTTGGAGAACAGGATATATGTCACCAACTTCCTCCGTGCTCTGCCTACAGAATTAGGCAGATACCATATGACTCCAAGCTCTGCCAAGAAGATATAGTAGCACGGCAGAGCACTGTCTAGAAAATTAGGAGACCATCGCAGCACCACAAAATCTCCCAAGCACCATCTACAGAAACAGGAGATTATTATACCACACCTACCCCTGTCAGGCACCAACTACAAAATGAGGAAAGCACTAAAGGGTACTGCCAGACTCTACCAAGAAGATTAGAAGAATATTGCAGATCAATGCTCCCTACCAAGCACCATGTACGTGATTAGAAGAACATAATAGGCAACTAACCTATGTCAGGCTTTACCTAGAGAATTAGAAGAATACCATGGGACTTAACCATTTCCAGGGAATACCTAGTAGATTAGTAGAACACCACAGGGCACCACCCTCTGCTAAGCACCACCTAAAGGATTAGGAGAAACCCATGTGTCATCCTCCCTTGTCAAGCACAAACTATAGGATTAGGAAAGCACAAAAGGCATTATCCCTTGCCAGTCTACACCCAGAGAATTAGGAGAACACAAACCACCGCCCCTTGCCAGGCATCAACTTTGGGATTAAAGGAACACTATGGGGCTCCACCAAGAACATGAGGAGACCACCACAGAGAACTACACTCTTCCAGCACAACCCCCTACTAAGCTCTGGCTAAAGGGTTGAGAACAACACCATATGTTCCACCTACAAGGAAGACACCCTACAGCACCATTTCAAAGATTCAAATGCCCTATAGCTTCACCCCCCAACAAGCTCTGCTTGGAGGATTAGGCCACCACATGACAATGTTCCCCTGATAGGCTCTGCCTTGAGGAGAACACTACCATAGAGCATCGCCCCCTGAAGGCTCCTCCAAGAGGATTAAAGCACCATAGAGCATCGTCCCCTGACAGACTCCACAAAGGGTTGGAACATCATAGTGTATTGCTGCCTTCAGGCTCCTTCCAGAGGATAAACACTATAGGACAAGGCTCCACCTTGAGGATGACAGCACCATAGGGCATTGCCTTCCTGACAGGCTCTGCCTAGAGCAGGGGTGTCAAACTGCGGCTCTCTAGCTTTTGCGGAACTACATATCCCATTAGGCATTGAAAAGCTGACAGTTACGAGCAGGACTCCTAAAGGCAGAAGCATGATGGGACTTGTAGTTCCTAAACAGCTGGAGGGTCACAGTTTGACACCAGTGGCCTAGAGGATTAAAACACCACAGGGCATCACCCCCTGACAAGCCCTGTCTAGAGGATTAAAATACCATAGGGCATTGTACCTTGACAGGCTGCACATAGAGGATTGGAACATCATAGGACACTGTCCCTGACAGGCTCCACCTAGAGGATTAGATCACAACACCACTGATAGGTTCCACCATGAGGATAGGTCCACCATAGGGCATCGCCCCCCTGACAAGTTATACAAGATCCACCAAGAGAAAAAGAAACACAATGCGACATCACCCCCCTGACAGACTCCAAAGGATTAGGTCACCATAGGGCAGTGCCCCCTGACAGGCTCTTCATTGACGATAACAACATAGAGCATTGTCCCTTGACAGGCTCCACCTTGAAGATAGCAACAACGTAGACCTTTGACCAACAGTCTCCACCTATAGAATTAGAACAGCACACCTCTGACAGTCTTTGCCTAGAGCAGGGGTAGCCAACCATAAAGATGTAGAGGTCGATCTAAACAACATGGGAGAAGTCAAAGATCACTGAGCACAGTGTCGCTTCCTCACACCCGATTTAGACCTCTACCATGTCGCAATCGATTGCATTGCATGGCAATTATAGGTTTTAGTCAGGTGATGAGGAGGCAACATTTTGTCTCCTCGAGACCTTGTGAATGAGCTCTTAGTTGCATTCGGCAGCGGCACCCTTAGGTAAAGTTGGAGGGTGGTAAAACGTGGGTGAGTCATGGTTTTACCACCTCCTCAATCCCTACCCACTTTAGCTGCTGAAGCAGCAGCCAAAAGGTGTACACATGCTGCAGCAGGAATTAATCCCTCTATTGCATTTGGTGGGTGTTACCGACTGCCAATCCTGATCCATTCAAGTAAATGGGGCTACTCTGCAAGTGCCACAAAACTGTATTGAGTTTTGGTGCACTTCAAGAAATTGCGCCAAACCCGCAGGATATAATAGAAGTCTATGACTAAGCACAGTAAACCTGCCGATACACTGCACTGCACCAGTGATGTGGATAAACCACAGTGCATAAGTGTGAAAGAAGGCTTATACTATTATGCCCCAGTGTTTCACACTGACCTGAATATCTCTTCTTTCCTGATGCTGTCACCACTCAGGAGACTGCTAGCCAGGATAAGAGGTGGATTGCAGTTGGTATCACTCTGCATGGGACAGGAGCCGGCACTACAGAGGAGGCATCGGCTTCTGCAGCTCTTGCTCCCTACTACAGCTCCAACATTACAAGTAGTCCCTCTGTATTTTTTGATGCTCTGGGATAGCGGGTCAGTGATCTACCAGACACCTGGTCACGATCTACTGGTTGCTGACCCCCATCCTAGAGGATTAGGGCACCATAAGGCACTGCCCCAGATAGGCTCCGCCTACAAGCTAGAACACCGCCACCCACAACAGGTTTTGCACAGAGGATTAGAAGACCATAGCACATCCCACTCCGACAGGCTCCATCTATAGAATATAGGGCATTGCACCTACACAGGTTCTTCCTATAGGATTAGACCACCATAGGGCATCACCCCCCCCCCCCCACAAGCTCCACCTAGAAGATTAGTGTGACAGACCCAACTAGGGCAGGATCTTTTGGAGGAGATTGCAGGCTATCCTCTTGCCTACTGACCATGGGCCCTGAAATTTGAGGGGGCTCTATGCTTTGGGAGGTGAGTCCCCGGGGGACCTTTTGGAGTAGTTTTACTTCAGATTCAAGTCCATGTCTTCACAAAACACACAGACTGAGAACTAGAGGACCAGGATACAGATTTGGAGTTTGTGCCCAAACCAGCATTGACTACTTCAGCCCCCCTCCTAGACTCAGATACTCTAAGCAGATGTGAATATAATCAGCTCAAAACAACCTGATACTGAGGTCTCTTGCTGTAATCTGTTTATTAAGGTGTGATGTGTTTACCATGGTGTCTTTGTGCCATTGAATTAATTGAGCCACCCATTGTTTCTGTTTGTTGGCTAGTCCTTCAGGAGGTTCCTAAAAGATGTAATTAGTCTTGTGTCAACTTGACCTCATTACCTAATCAGTGTGGGATGTTTATCCCAATGAGTAATGTTTGTTTTTTATTGTTCGTGTGGAGCCTGCCCTTATTTCTGCAGTGTATAAAAACCTGAATTTGTTTATTAAAAAATTCCAGTTGCACCTAAGCTAGTGTCATCTAGTTCTTGGGTATAATGTCCAGCTATAATACCTTGGTCTGGTGTCCTAGCGGTGATGAAGGAGTTCTCTGATGGAAGCACCCAGGTGGGGTTCCAGGTAGTCCATCACATTTGGTGGCCGCAGTGGGATGCTTCCTGCAGTCTGGGACATCCCAACCACCGGGATCCAAGGTCCGGTTAGCAGAAGAGGAGAGGTACAGATACCAGCCACCGTGGAAGAGGAATTTGTAAGGAGGCTGCAAGAGATGCAAGTGCAGGATAAAGGACCATTGCCAATGCAGGTCCTGCTGGGAAGGTATGACACTGAGCCGGCAACTCTTGAAAGAAGAGCTAGACTGAGAGCAGCGCCGCCAGGGAAAAATTCTCCTGTCCATGCAGAAAAGGTACTGGTTGCATTACGAACTGTGGGTGCATATATTGTGGGAACAACCACATGAGAAGTGGACAGTTGAGTTAAGCAGACTGGTCCAGGCAGAGATGCAACTGGACGAAAGCTACAGAGCCCTCCACTGGTATCTAGCCCAAGTGTGCCCTTGGACAGCGGACGACAGTCCAATGGAAGGCTTTGGCTATGGTGGCTTGGGGCTGTTGTTCTGGAGGCTGTCAGAGGGCCCTGACTTTTGGAGTGATCTGGAGTGGCATTTAGAGGAAAGAATGGATTACAGAGACCAGATGCAGAACATGTCAGAAGTGCTCTGGGCACAGGAAGATTTAGAGTTTCTAGCCATTCAAGAATGGGAGCTGGAGATCGCCTACAGATGGCTGCTGGACTGTTCAGCAGCACGGCTGGGCTCCCCTTGGCTGGGACTATCGGGAAGTACCAACCGACAGCTCTGAAATCCCACCTGAAGTGTCGGCAATGGGGCAGAATAACAGTGAGCTTGGACTTGGGCTTTGGATTGAATTGAAGAGGGACAAGCATATAAAAGACTGTTTGACGAAGCTCAACAGTATGCTCCAGCACCCATAGATGTTATGGAGTCACCAGCAGAAGCGCTGGAATTGGGACGGAGCGTTGCCAACCTCTGCCCAGCACTTTCAGCAGTTCCAGGAATTCAGGGAGAGGAGATAGTGAATGGTGAGACAGAGTCCTCCTGGAGGTTCCTACATGATGGGATTAGTCTTGTGTCAACTTGACCTCGTTACCTAATCAATGAGGGATGTTTATCCCAAACCTGTATTTCTGTTCAATAGAGAGTTCTAGTTGCACCTAAGCTAGTGTCCTCTAGTTCTTGGTTACAATGCCCTGCTATAATACCTTGGTCCTGTGGCAAGGAAGCAGTTCTCTGATGGAAGCACCAGGGCAGGGTGCCAGGCAGTCCGTCACAATTAGATCACCATAAGCCTTCACCCCCAGACAGACTCCGCCTAGAGGATTAGAATACCATAGGAAATTGCCCCCAGATATACTCCGCTTAGAGCAGGGGTCTCCAAACTATGGACCTCCAGGTGTTGAGGAACTGCAAGTCCCAAGAAGCCTTGCAAGAATCTGACAGCTACAGGCAAGACTCCCAGAGGCATGATGGGACCTGTATAACTTCAACAGCTGGAGGGCCATAGTTTGGAGACCCCTGGCTTAGAGGATTAGACCACCAAAGGACATCATCCCTGCTTAGGCTCTACTTAGAGGATTAGACCACCGTAGGACATCACACCTGTACAGGCACCACCTTGAAGATAAGCCCACCATAGGACATTGCCCCAAGACAGACTCCGCCTAGAGGATTAGATCACTGTAGGATATCACCTCCAGACAGACTCTGCTTAGAGGATTAGACCACCATAGGACATCATCCCTGAACAAGCGCCAGGTAGAGGATTAGACCACCATAGGAAGAGGATTAGACCACCACAGGACATCACACATGGACAGGCTCAACCTAGAAGTTTAAACCATCATAGAACATCGCCCCCAGACAGGCTCTTCCTACAGTATCAGACCACAATAGGACATCACCCCCATACAGGCTCCACTTAGAGGATTAGGCTACCATAGTAAATCACACCTGAACGGGTTCCGCCTAGAAGATTAGACCACCATAGGACTTCGCCCCCGTACAGGCTCCACCTAGAGGATTAGACCACCATAAGACATCACACCTGGACAGGCTACACCTAGAGGATTAGGCCACCATAGGAAGAGGATTAGAATACCATAGTACATCACACCTGAACGGGTTCCGCCTAGAAGATTAGACCACCATAGGACATCGCCCCTGCACAGGCTACACCTAGAGGATTAGATCACCATAGGACATCACACCTGGACAGGCTCCGCCTAGAGCAGTGGTTCTCAACCTTCCTAATGCCGTGACCCTTTAATGCAGTTCCTCATGTTGTGGTGACCCCCAACCATAAAATTATTTACCCAGTAATTATAATTCATGAGTGTCATTTTACCTCCAATACTGCTGCTTTCAACACAGTAGCTGCTTTTAACAGAGTAGCTGCTTTCAACACAGCAGCTGCTTTCTACACAGTAGCTGCTCTTTACACATCGGAAATATGTGTTTTCTGATGGTCTTAGGGGACCCCTGTGAAAGGGTCGTTCGACCCCCAAAGGGGTCGTGACCCACAGGTCGAGAACCACTGGCCTAGAGGATTAGACCACCATAGGACATCGCCCCCACACAGGCTACACCTAGAGGATTAGACTACCATAGGACATCTCACCTGGACAGGCTACACCTAGAGGATTAGACCACCATAAGACATCACTTCTGGGCAGGCTACACCTAGAGGATTAGACCACTATAGGACATCACACCTGGACAGGCTACACCTAGAGAATTAGACCACTATAGGACATCACACCTGGACAGGCTACACCTAGAGAATTAGACCACTATAGGACATTACACCTTGACAGGCTCCGCCTAGAAGTTTAGACCACCATAGAACATCACCACCGAACAGGCTCCACCTAGAGGATCAGACCATCATAGGACATCACCCCCGGACAGGCTCCACCTAGAGGATCAGACCATCATAAGACATCACCCCCGGACAGGCTCCACCTAGAGGATTATAGACCACCATAGGACATCGCCCCCCGCACTGACTCCACCTACAGGATTAGAAGACCATAGGCCATCACTCCTGGACAGGCTCCACCCAGAGGATCAAACCACCATAGGACATCGCCCCCGGACAGGCTCCACCTAGAGGATTATAGACCACCATAGAAAGATGATTAGAAAACCATAAGACATCGCTGCCGCATAGGCTCCACCTAGAGGGTCAGACCACCATAGGACATCGCCCCCCGCACTGACTCCACCTACAGGATTAGAAGACCATAGGCCATCACTCCTGGACAGGCTCCACCCAGAGGATCAAACCACCATAGGACATCGCCCCCGAACAGGCTCCACCTAGAGGATTAGAAGACCATAGGGTACCACTTCCTAATGTTCCCTATAGTCAACACCTAGTGGGTTAGCCCACCGTGGCAGTGCCCCTCTGACAGGCTTCGCCTAGAGGATAACAACACCGCCCCCTATAGGCAGCCATGATGCTGTTCTTACCTTGGACTAGAAGATCCGCTTTGTGTTGGAGTCACCACCAGGTTCTGCAGGTTGGACATGGCTTGTCCCGTGGTATCCAGCTTCATAGAGATCCCTCCTCTATAATCTTGATCCTCTAATGTTCAATTATCCACCAGGAGATGGAAAGCCAGACCTCACACCTTCCCGCCCAATGCTGAGGTAAAAATGTGCCCCTATTGGTTACCTCACACTTCCCCTATCAATGCAAAGGTAAAACAGCACCCCTATTGGTTACCTCACACCTCTGCCGCCCAATGTTGAGGTAAAACAGCGCCCCTATTGGTTACCTCACACCTCTGCCGCCCAATGTTGAGGTAAAACAGCGCCCCTATTGGTTACCTCACACCTCTGCCGCCCAATGTTGAGGTAAAACAGCTATCCTATTGGTTCCCATCCACATTCCCTGCCCAATCCTGAGGTAAAAAGATGCCTTTTGTAATGGCACACTTTCCCACCAAACTTGAGGTAAAAGGGCACCCCTTGTAGTTACCTCACACTCCCCCTCCGAACCCTGAGGTAAAATTGCCCCCCCTATGTCTACTTCACACACTCCCACCTATTCCTGAGGTAAAGGGCGCCCCCTAGGTCAACTCTACCTTCCTGATCACTAATCCTGCAGTAGAACAGCACCCTCCTCTGGCCTCTCTCTCCTAGCCCTCCTATGTCCCGGTCCAGCGATCTGGAAATAAACAAATCCCGTCCTCAGTCTCTCTAGCACTAGGGGGCGGCAACGAAAAAAAAATAACCATTCGACTTACCGGAAGTGCGCGACTCACGAATCCCCGCCTCCCGCCGTCTCATTCGCTGATTGGCGACAGCTGACGATAAATGGCCAATAGTTAAAAAGCCTCGGGGCGTATTTCCGCCTGACGTCAGTTCCGTGAGGCGTGGAGAGGCGCGGCTTATAGGGAACTAGGGAGGGGAGGAGTCAGGGAATAGCTCACGTGGTGCACACGAGAGGCGGGCGCTAGAGGGGCTGGGTGAAGGTAAATCTCTAAGCACCACGCGAGATATTCCTTGACTCCTCCTCTCGCCAGTTCTCTCTAAACCTCCAATCTGCAGCGGCGAATCCCCGCTGGGCAAGAGTCATTGGCTGATAGGAACGCAGGCATTCTAGTAACGTCTTACGTCATATGTGTCACACCCCTTTAGGGTATAGCTGTTCTCTGATTGGAGAAAATGATCTATGGGGTACACCAATGGGACAATTGGTGTATGTGGTGTACTGATGGGGGCAAATGGAGTATAGGGGTACTCTGATGGGGGCAACAGATCTATGGGATTACACCAATGGGTCTATAGGGTTGTCACCCCATCTCTTTAAAACTTACACATATAAATGACAGGTTCTGGGGCTAATTTAATGCAGCTAAGGCACTGAGTGAGTATAATTACAGCTTTAATCTGCCCCAGAACCTGTGTCATTGTTATGTGTTTGGGTTTAAAGGGATGAGGTGGCAACCCTAATAGGGTACCCTAATGGGGGCAACTGATCTATGGGGGTACTCTGATGGGACAACTGATCTATGGGGGTACTCTGATGGGACAACTGATCTATGGGGGTACTCTGATGGAGCAACTGGTCTGTGGGGTGTTCTGATGGAACAAGTGATCTATGGGGGTACACTGCTGGAGCAAATGGCCTGTGGGGTGTTCTGATGGAACAAGTGGTCTATGGGGGTACTCTGATGGGACAACTGATCTATGGGGTACATCAATGGGACAGTTGGTCTATGGGGTAGTCTGATGGGGGCAACAAGGTTTTGGGGGTACTCTGATGAGGGCAACTGACCTATGGCAGTACTCTGATGGGGCAACTGGTCTATGGGGGTATTCTGAGGGGGGCAACTGGATTATGGGGTATTTGGATGGGGCAAGTGATCTATGAGGTACTCTGATAGGGAAACTAATCTATGGGGTACTCTGATAGGACAACTGGTCAGTGTAGGTACTCTGTAGGGAGAACTGGCCTATGGGGGTACTCTGTAGGGACAACTGGTCTATGGGGGTACTCTGATGAGGCAACTGACCTCTGGGGTATTCTGATGGGACAACTGCACCATGGGGTACTTTGATGGGGCAACTGGTCTATGGGGGTACTCTGATGGGGGCAACTGACCTATGTGGGGTTCTGACAGGGTAACTTGTCTATAGGGTACGCTGATGTTGGCAACTGGTCTATGGGGGTACTCTGATGAGGGCAGCAGGTTTATGAGGGTACTCTGATGAAGGCAACGGATCTAAGGGGTTACTCTGATGGGGGAAACTGATCTATAAGGGTAAGCTGATGGGGCAGCTATTCTGATTGAGGCCACTGTTGATATGAGGATATTCTGATTTATGGAGATACTCTGATGGGGACACTTAATTTAAGCTGCCGCACTGATGGGGCACACCCAATGTAATTGGGTACTCTGATGGGGACAGTTCATGTAAGGGGATACCTGATGTAAAGGGACCTTCTGTTACAGAAATCTGATGTAAGGGGGTACTCTGATGGGGCCACCAATAGATGATGGTACTCTGATTGGGGTTCCTGGTTTATGGGGGTACTGTTTTGAGGGCACCATATGCAAGGAGTTATACTAATTGGGCACCTGATGAAAGAGGGCACTCTGATGGGGGCACCTAATGTAAGAAGTTATAATAATGGGGGCTCCTGATGTAAGGAGTTATAATAATGAGGGGCTCCTGATGTAAGGAGTTATAATAATTGGGGGCTCCTGATGTAAGGAGTTATTCCAACGAGGCACCTGATGTACAAGGGGACTCTGATGGGATATCTAATGCAAGAGGGCATGCTGATGGGGGCACCTGATGTAAGGGGGGACTTTGATGGGGCACCTGATGTAAGGAGTTATAGTGATGTGGGCACCTGATGAAAGAGGGTACTCTGATGGGGGCACCTGATGTAAGAGGGCACTCTGATGGGGGCACTTGATGTAAGAGGGCACTCTGATGGGGGAACCTAATGTACGGGGGAACCTGAGGTAAGGAGACATGGGCGCATGTGATGTAGTGGGGCCTCTTCTGGGGACACCTGATGTAAGAGGGCACTGTGATGGGGGCACATGATTATGTGTTTGTCTAACATGTTTCCCTCGAAGATAGTTGTTTGTATTCCATACCAATACAAGAACAAATAAAAAGCCATCCAAGTTTAAACATGTTTAATGTTGTAACTAAAGTTTGACAATAATTATTGTTCAAATGTGATGGAAATTGTACATTTCTAATTTTTTGATAGACATACGACTACATAATTGAGAAACAGAATATTTATTATTTGTAATTATAGTTTTTAATGTATGTTTAAATACATGTATTTTTTTAAATAAATGTACATAATAATTATACATAGTTAATGTAAATTTGATCATGATTTATATATATATATATATATATATATATATATATATATATATATATATATATAAAATATTAATATGTAGTATTATTATTGTCAATAATGCATTCATGTATGATATATTTAGTATTATTATTATTGTTATACTAATGTTTATTATTTGTCTTGTTATAGATTAGTAAAATCTATTATTGTTATCATTATCGTTATGAAATATATTATTATGAAAGTAAGGTTAATAATATAACTTAGATTATACAATCTTCAGTTTTGCTCAAATTAGTTGATGCAAAAATAAATACACCCCACAACAAAAACTACTACATGATTTGTAAGGACAACACAAGGTCTTCTAGGCATGGAATTAACAAGTTGGTGACATATTGCAGCATCAATTTTTTTCCATCCTTCAAGAAAGACCTTTTTAGACCCTGGATCCTGGATGAAGAGTAATACTCTACTTGTGCCTTCAGAATTCCCCATAGGTGTTGAATTGGGTTCAGATAAGGAGACATACTTGGCCACTGAATCACTGTCACCCTGTTCTTCTTCAGAAATGCAACAGTGGCCTTAGATGTGTGTTTTGGATCATTATCATGTTGGAAAACTGTACAACGGCCAAGGGCATGGAGTGATGGTAGCATCTTCTCTTTCAATATAGAGCAGTACATCTGTGAATTCATGATACCATTAATGGAATGCAGCTCCCTGACACCAGCAGGACTCATGCAGCCACACAGGACACTGCCACCACAATGTTTCACTGTAGGCACCATGCATTTTTTTTGTACTCCTCACCTTTGCAACGCCATACAGTTTTGAAGCCATCATTTCCAAAAACATTTATCTTGGTCTTATCACTCCAGAGTGCAGAGTCCCAGTAGTCTTCTTTTTTTTCAGCACGGGCCCTGGCAAATTTTTGGCGGGCTTTTTTGTGTATGGGCTTTAGGAGAGGCTTCCTTCGTGGACGACACCCATGCATGCCATTCCACTGCAGTGTATGTCGTGATTGTGTCACAATCACTCCAGTTTGGCTTTTTACTTCTTTAGCTAACTGCAGTGAACTTGCATGGAGATTTTCTTCAACAGAGGATTCTCCTGTCAAGGTATTAACTTCCATGGATGGCCTGGCCTGGAGATAATTGCAGTTCCATATTTGTAAAATTTTTGTATCACTTTTGCTAAAGTAAAGCTTTTTTGATCTTCTTATAGCCTTCACCTTTCTTGTATGAAGAAATTACTTTCTTTCTCAGACCTTGTGACATTTCTCTTCCCTGTGGTGCCATTGATGACAGCATGAAATGGGAGGGGTTTTCTTTGTTAAGTAACGCCCTTTTATTATCAACTGTCTGCTGAACACCTGTTTAATGAACAGTTAGACTCACCTGTAGTTGAATTCTTGTTAATTAGGATTTTGTTGTCTAAAATGTAGCTTTGCTCCTAAGACATTCATTGGGGTGTATTCATTTTTGCTACATGATCTTAACATTTAAAAGTATTTTTCCTAACAAATTCATTTAAATGTTAACTTTTTGCTGCTCTAGACCCCAATCTTGCATGCGACTTGCAAATTGCATGCCAAGTTACACCCTATTGTCCGCAATTACAGCGGTCATACCGGTGCGGTTCCAACTTGGTCCGAGCCGCACCGATTTCTAAAGTAGTGCATGCATCAGCAAAGCATGATCAAATTTGCTTCTGCTGGGAAAAAAAATCCCTTCCTAATCCCCCGAGAGGCAATATGATATTCCCTGGATCAACTATACCTATAAATGTTATATCCAGTTATATTCTGTGTATCCAAGAAAGAATCCAGGACTTTTTTGAAGCAACCCACTGAGCTGGCCACAACCAACTCTTGAGGGAGTCTATTCCACATTTTTATAGCTCTCACTGTGAAGAAACCTTCTTTTTTTCCAGATGTAAAGAGTCCCCCCTTGTCCTCTGTGATGACCTCAGGGTGAATAACTCTACACCGAGTTCACTATATGAACCACTGAAGTATTTATACATGGAGATCATATCCCCCCTTATGTATTATACATGGAGATCATATCCCCCTTATGTATTATACATGGAGATCATATCCCCCTTATGTATTATACATGGTGATCATATCCCCCTTATGTATTATACATGGAGATCATATCCCCCCTTATGTATTATACATGGAGATCATATCCCCCTTATGTATTATACATGGAGATCATATCCCCCTTATGTATTATACATGGTGATCATATCCCCCTTATGTATTATACATGGAGATCATATCCCCCCTTATGTATTATACATGGAGATCATATCCCCCCTTATGTATTATACATGTTGATCATATCCCCCCTTATGTATTATACATGGTGATCATATCCCCCCTTATGTATTATACATGGAGATCATATCCCCCCCTTATGTATTATACATGGAGATCATATCCCCCTTATGTATTATACATGGAGATCATATACCCCCTTATGTATTATACATGGAGATTATATCCCCCCTTATGTATTATACATGGAGATCATATCCCCCTTATGTATTATACATGGAGATCATATCCCCCCTTATGTATTATACATGGAGATCATATCCCCCCTTATGTATTATACATGGAGATCATATCCCCCCTTATGTATTATACATGGAGATCATATCCCCCCCTTATGTATTATACATGGAGATCATATCCCCCTTATGTATTATACATGGAGATCATATCCCCCTTATGTATTATACATGGAGATCATATCCCCCCTTATGTATTATACATGGTGATCATATCCCCCCTTATGTATTATACATGGAGATCATATCCCCCCTTATGTATTATGCATGGAGATCATATCCCCCCTTAATCTCCTCTTCTCAAGAGAGAATAAATTCAGTTCCTCTAGTTTTTCCTCATAGCTGAGCTCCTCCATGCCTCTTATTATTATTATTATACAGGATTTGTTTAACGCCAACAGTTTGCTCAGGGCTTTACAATATAACGGGAGACAATAAAGCAACAATACAGTTCAATACAAGAGGGATAGGAGGGCCCTGCTCCTTGGAGCTTACAATCTAGGAGGGAGGGGCTAGTGATACAAAAGGTAGTAACTGTGGGGGATGGACTGGTTGGAAGAGTAGAAGATTCCATTATTAGCTGAAGCCAGGATAGGCTTCCCTGAATAGATAGGTTTTCAAAGATCGCCTAAAAGTGAGCAGTATTTGGACAGTGATTGGATTTGGGGTGAAAGGACAGATGGGAGTCTAGGATTGCACCTAGTACCCTGGCATGAGGGGAGGGACTGATGATTGTGTTATTGATCTTGATGGAGAAGTCAGGGGAGGGGGCACGGGCTGGGGGGAATACTAAGAGCTCAGTTTGGAAAGATTGAGTTTGAGGAAGTGGAGTGACATCCATGCCGATATGTCAGTTATTAGGTTAGTAATGCGAGAGGAGACTGAAGGGGTGAGGTGAGGGGTAGAAAGATAGATTTGTGTGTCATTAGTACAGAGATCGTACTTAAAGCCATGGGAGTTTATCAAGTGACCAAGGGAGGAGGTGTAGATGGAGAAGAGAAGGGGTCCAAGGACAGAACCTTGAGGGACCCCTACGGAATCAGTTTAGTTGCCCTTCTCTGTACTTTTTCCAGTTCCCCAATGTTCTTTTTGTGAATTGGTGCCCAAAACTGAACTGCATATTCCAGATGAGGTAATACTAATTATTTGTACCGGGGTAATATGATATCTCTCTCTGTGGAGTCTATATTTTGCTCGCTTTAGAAATTGCAGCTTGGCATTGCATGCCATTATTAAGCTTCTGATCTACCAGAACTCCCAGATCCTTCTCCACCATTGATTCCCCCAGTTGCAATGAGTCCCCAATTTGCAGCTCAAATCGCAATGCCATCCCACTTTGAAATCGTGTGACTTACAGTGAAGTCGCACGATTTCAAAGTCAAGATCAATGTGACTGGGGTGTTATGGGTGAAAGCTGTTTTGAGGTGTGGCACTTTTGGTATCTGTTTACTTAACACAACCTCATCTTTTATTTTTTACAAAACAAAATTAAGTATTACATTCTGTTTTTTTGCACTATAATTTATTTTATAATATTTTGTTTACTGAAAATTAAATACATTAATTAAACAGCTGTATAAAAAAAATCAAGAAACAGAACCTTTTTCTTCTGCTTTCAGAAAATATATAATCTTTGAGGATTTTAAGTAATTTTCTAGTCAAAAATGCAGATATAAACATACAGTGAATTCCTAACGTTTTCAGACACCCTTCACTTTTTTCAAATTTGTTATTATGTAGCTTGATACTACAGTTGTTTAAATTCAAAAAAATATCACATGTATTAAGTATTCAGACCCTTTACTCAGTACCTTGTTGTAGCATCTTTGGCAGCAATTACAGCCTCAAGTCTTTTTGGATATGACGCCCCAAGCTTTGCAGGCCTAGATTGGGGATTTTTTGCCATTCTGCTTTCCAATCCTCTCAAGCTCAGTCAGGTTGGATGGGGACTGTCGGTGGACAGCCATTTCCAAGTCTCTTCAGAGATGTTCAATAGGATTCAAATCAGGGCTCTAGCTGGGCTACTCTAGGACATTCACAGAGTTGTCCCTTAGCCATTCCTGTGTTGTCTTGGCTGTGTGCTTAAGATCATTGTCATGTTGGAAGGTGAACCTTTGGCCCAGTCTGAGGTCCTGAGTGCTGTGGAACAGATTTTCTTTAACAAAATATTTATTGAGGTTTTTAAATAAAAATATAACATACAGCTGTAGATCCCAGTACATAAATATATAAAATAAAACCATATAATGCCAAGCAATACAACATGGGCCAATGGGTTATAAAGTGGAAGAGGTTTTCATTGAGGATATCTCATTACTTTGCTCCAATCAGCTTTCCCTCAACCCTGACCAGTCTCTCAGTCCTTGCTGCTGAAAAACACCCTCACAGCATGATGCTACCACCACTATGCTTCACTGTTGGGATGGTGTTGGGCAGGTGATGAGCAGTGTCTGGTTTTCTCCAGACATAATGTTTAGAATTGAGGCCAAACAATTCAATCTTGGTTTCATCAGTCCAGGGAATCTTGTTCCTCAGTCTGAGAGTCCTTCAGGTGCTATTTTTGCAGCTCCAATTAGGCTTTCATGTGTTTTGCACTGAGGAGAGGCTTCCGACTAGACACTCTGCCATAAAGCCAAAATTGGTGGAAGGCTGCAGTGATGGTTTTCCTTCTGGAACGTTGTCCCATCTCCACACAAGATCTCTAGGTTCTCCAGGTTCTTGGTCGCCTCTCTTACTAAGGCCTTTCTCCCTCAATTGCGCAGTTTGGCCCGAGCAACCAGCTCTTGGAAGAGTCCTGGTTGTGCCAAACTTCTTCCATTTGAGAATTATGGAGGCCACTGTGCTCTTGGTAACCTTCGGTGCAGCAGAAATTTTTTTCGTAGCTTTCCCCAGATCTGTCCTTGCAATAATCCTGTCTCTGAGCTCTGCAGGCAGTTCTTTTAACCTCATGGCTTTTGCTCTGATTCATAATGCATTGTCATCTGTGAAGCCTTTTATAGAGGGGTGTGTGCCTTTTCAAATCATGTCTAATCAATTTAATTTACCACAGGTGGCCTTCAATCAAGGTGTAGAAATAGAAACGATGAAGAGAAATGAGAGACACCAGAGATAAATTTCAAGTGTTGTTGAAAAGGGTCTGAATACTTATGCCAGTGGGATATTTCAGTTTTTCCTTTTTCATACGTTTGTAAACATTTTTAAAATTCTGTTTTCACTTTCTCATTATGGGGTACTGAGTGTAGATTAATGAGAAAAAAATGAATTTAAACAACTGTATTATCAGGCTACAACATAACAACAACGAAAGAAGTAAAGGGGTCTGAAAACTTTAGGAATGCACTGTATGTGCAAAAAATGAATAAATTGCTCAAAAGGGGAAATGATTAAAGCACATTTGATAGAAAAGAGGTAAGGAATACAGCAGATGATAGACATCCACCAGCAGTGTACATGGGCAGAACAAAACAAAAATGGTTTCATTTCCTTTTGGTTCGTTAAGTCACTAATTTTGTTTTGTTGCATTCGTAATAAAATTTGTTTTGTTTCATTTATTTGTCGACCAGATTCAAAGTTTTTCAAATGGATTCAAAGTGTTAGAATCAAATTCCAATCAAAAATATCAAATTCATTCAAATTGTGAAGAATAACTGGTTGAACCAGTTGCCCACCGCCCTATAGCAGAGATACTGCAAATTCACGTATATATATATATATATATATATATATATATATATATATATATATATATATATATGTTTTTAATTTCCGGGTAGGAAATTGGTGGCTACTGATATCAATCACTGGGTCCCAGCCGGAGATTCTCCGCCGGCACGCGGTGATCGCCGAGTAACACTGACAATCCTGCTGACATCAGGTGAGTCATTGAGTCACGGGCGCTACGGCCGGCCAGTCCTTAGCAACCAGTTATTGTGATTGTAAATATACAAAACGAATGCCAAAGATATTACATGGATTCTGAAATTTGTTTTGCATCTTCAGCATTTGTTTTTTTCTTATTCTTTAATGCTATTCCAAATTGTGATTCCAAATATACAAAACAAATGCCGCAGATACTAGAAGAATTTCAGAATTAATTTCGTATCTTTGGCATTCATTCTTTAACCACTTTCCCTCTGGAAGATTCA
Organism: Staurois parvus; assembly: GCF_062004578.1. Lineage (NCBI taxonomy): Eukaryota > Metazoa > Chordata > Amphibia > Anura > Ranidae > Staurois > Staurois parvus. Next base: position 368,809 of record NW_028318693.1, read on the forward strand.
CGCCCCTTCATGATCAGTCCATTTTTTGCTATACAGCACTGAGCTACTTTAACTGACAATTGCGTGATCATGCAACACTGTACACAAATTCAATTTATATAATTTTTTTCACACAAATAGAACATTCTTTTGCAGGTATTTGATCACCACTGGGTTTTTTTAATTTTTTGCGCTATAAACGAAAAAATGTGCAAAAAGTTTGAAAAATAAGCAATATGTTTGCTATAAAACATATACCATGATAGAATTTAAAAAATAAAATTTCTTCATAAAGACCAAAATGTATTCTGTTACATGCCTTTGGGGGAAAAAAAAAAGAAGTATATTTAATTAGTTTATGTGAAAATTATAGCGCCTTCAAATGATGGTATATATATATATATATATATGGATTTTTTTTTATACTAGTAATGGTGGCAATCAGGTACTTATAGCGGGACTGTGATAATACGATACCTGACACTAACTGACGCTTTGTGGGAACCAGAGACACTAATACGATGATCAGTGCTAATAGAATACACTGTACTAATGGCACTGGTTGGGAATGGGTTAACATCTAGGGGCAATCAAAGAGTTAACTGTATGTCTAACAGTGCTTTATTTGTGGTGCTTTTACTAATGGATGAGCTCTGCCAGGACAAAGCTCTGTGTTGTTTTCATTCACAGAGCTCTGTCTTGTCAGCCTCTTTGCAGATCACAGAGTCACAGCCGTCAGTCATTGGCTGGGATCTGCTGATCGGCTTGTGCTGTGTCTAAACCCCCTACCTGGAAGAGCCCAATCAACATGGGGACAAGGTGCTTTGGGGGAACTCATCCCCCCCTTTCCTAACCTGCCAGACTGCATGCTCGGATAAGGATCTGGTATGGATTTTGGGGGGGGACCCCACGCCATTCTTTTTCAAATTTTGGTGTGGGGTTCCCCTTAAAATCCTTAGCAGACCTAAGGGCCTAAGGCAGGGGTAAGCAACCTGTGGCTCTCTAGCTGTTGTGGAACTACATTTCCCATGAGGCATTGCAACATTACAAAACTGACAGTTACAGCTATGGCAGAGGCATGATGGAACTTGTAGTCCTGCAACTAGTGGAGAGCTGCAGGTTGCCTACCCCTGGCCTAAGGGAATCCGGCTGACAGCAATAAGCAATACTTGTTAAGGACATGGTGGGCATGGCAGCCGTCATCAAATGTTCAACAGTTTCAGGCTATATTGCTGACTCCCTTCTTCAGGTAGGGACACACCAGGAGCAGCAATCACACGTTGGGTTTTTCTATATATGGATGGTGGAATGGCCTGATTTCTGCAGAATAATTACCAATGTTCATATTTACAGTATATACACTTATATATATGCTTCTGTACCCTTCTCTGTTTTCTGCAGCCTCTTTTTCCCACTTCTTCTTCTGCACTACTCCTGAACCCCATACCACACTTGGATCTCCCCAAACCTCACCCCCCCCCCTTTTTTTCCCTCTTCCTGCTCCCCCATCCCCTCCCTGGTAAGCTACTCAACGACCGGATTAACACACTTATAGGAGGAAGACATTCGCCGAAGTGCAGATAGTAATTTTAACGCCTGGTAGCAGTAGATCCCTCCGATCTCATCACACATCAGTCTTTTCTTATTCCCAGGACAGAGCGGCTGCCAGCCCTACTAGATTGTTCAAAACATATGACTATAAAATGCCGCAACCCTCAATATGTTACTGTTGTACTGCACATTATTTGATCATACTATCTTAGTAATGGCTGTATGTTCATTGACCTTTGTTCCTTCCCTTTTTGTACTGTTTTCTTCTTTTTTTTTGTTTTGTAGTTACTATAATACTCGAAAGTTGTAACACTCTGCTTGTAATTGCTGTTCAAATAAAACATTTTTTTTGGAAAAAAAATATATACATATACAGTCATGGCCGAAATTGTTGGCACCCTTGATATTTCTCCAGGAAATCATGTATTTCTCACGAAACGTATTGCATTAACACATGTTTTGCTATACACATGTTTATTCCCTTTGTGTGTATTGGGACAAAACAAAAAAAGGGAGGAAAGAAAGCAAATTCGACATAATGTCACACAAACCTCCAAAAATGGGCTGGACAAAAGTATTGGCACCCTTTCACAACTGCGGATAAATAAGAATGTTACAAGCATGTGATGCTCCTGTAAACTCACCTGGGGCAAGTAACAGGTGTGGGCAATATAGAAATCACACCTGAAAGCAGATAAAAAGGAGAGACGTTCACTTAACCTTTGCATTGTGTGTCTGTCTGTGCCACACTAAGCATGGACAACAGAAAGAGGAGACGAGAACTGTCTGAGGACCTGAGAACCAAAATTGTGGCAAAATATCAACAATCTCAAGGTTACAAGTCCATCTCCAGAGAACTAGATTTGCCTTTGTCCACAGTGCGCAACATTATCAAGAAGTTTGCAACCCATGGCACTGTAGCTAATCTCCCTGGTCGTGGACGGATGAGGAAAATTGATGAAAGATTGCAACGCAGAATAGTCCGGATGGTGGATAAGCAGCCCCAAACATGTTCCAAAGACATTCAAGCTGTCCTGCAGGCTCAGGGAGCATCAGTGTCAGCGCGAACTATCCGTCGACATTTAAATGAAATGAAACGCTATGGCAGGAGACCCAGGAGGACCCCACTGCTGACACAGAGACATAAAAAAGCAAGACTACAGTTTGCCAAAATGTACTTGAGTAAGCCAAAAGCCTTCTGGGAAAACGTCTTGTGGACAGATGAGACCAAGATAGAGCTTTTCGGTAAAGCACATCATTCTACTGTTTACCGAAAACGGAATGAGGCCTACAAAGAACAAAACACAGTACCTACGGTAAAATATGGTGGAGGTTCAATGATGTTTTGGGGTTGTTTTGCTGCCTCTGGCACTGGGTGCCTTGACTGTGTGCAAGGCATCATGAAATCTGAGGATTACCAAAGGATTTTGGGTCGCACTGTAGGGCCCAGTGTCAGAAAGCTGGGTTTGCGTCCAAGATCCTGGGTCTTCCAGCAGGACAATGACCCCAAACATACGTCAAAAAGCACTCAGAAATGGATGGCAAAGAAGCGCTGGAGAGTTCTGAAGTGGCCAGCAATGAGCCCAGATCTAAATCCCATTGAACACCTGTGGAGAGATCTTAAAATTGCTGTTGGGAAAAGGTGTCCTTCCAATAAGAGAGACCTGGAGCTGTTTGCAAAGGAAGAGTGGTCCAAAATTCCGGGTGAGAGGTGTCAGAAGCTTATTGATGGTTATAGGAAGCGACTGATTTCAGTTATGTTTTCCAAAGGGTGTGCAACCAAATATTAAGTTAAGGGTGCCAATACTTTTGTCCAGCCCATTTTTGGGGTTTTGTGTGACATTATGTCATATTTGCTTTTCTGCCTCTGTTTTATATTTGTTCCAATACATACAAAGGGAATAAACATGTGTATAGCAAAACATGTGTTAATGCAATACCTTTTTTGTGTGAAATACTTGATTTTCAGGAAAAATATCAAGGGTGCCAACAATTTCGGCCATGACTGTATATATATATATATATATATATATGCTTCTGGCTAAGTCAAATGTAAAAGATCAAAGTGTAAAAGACTGAATTGTAGGTCTGACATATATTTTTTAAGAACTGCTGTACATCCTAACTTGTTGTCATCCAATTAACACATACGTGTGGTGATAAAGGGGTGAGCTTTAATGCCCACATGCTGCACATATACATCATTGGGAGAGTGATGTTTCTGTGCTGTGTGCGCCCAGCACAGCAGAGACTGAACCATCAAAGAAAGCTCTCGGTCCCCACTAATGATCGGTACCTGGTGTAATCGGCTCCCTATCATGTGACCACGTGACAAACGATCACAGCGGCCATATGATCTCTGATCCTTCCTGCCCCCAAGGCATTCAGAACTTTTTAAAGGAATGCCAGGGTGAATGAGAAGGGGTTAATCATGTGCCCTATAAAAAGATTCTTCACCCTTCCCCATGGCTAAGCCTCTAAGGGTGAAAAGCATTAGAGAAAGGGTAGTCTTCAGGTGGGGATGTCAACCTGTGTCAGGAAAGGTCTGCCCATAGTGCAGGTGAAGTTCCGCGGCACACAAATATGCGCATGCGCAGAGTCCTTACGACCCAAACAGATGTGCAGGCACTTGGACATAGGTGCGCACACGTGCACGCTCACATGCGCACTCGCGCATACAGGCGAGTGCCTGTCACTAATGCTGGTGCCAAAAGGGCTATTTAAATTGGCTGCAGTAGTTGTCCCATTGCTGTATGGTCTTTTCCCTGCTCGTGTTTCCTGATTCCTGTGATTGACTCCTGATACCAAACCAGCCTGTTCCTGATCTCTTGATTGCTACCTGCTCTGACCTCTGGCTTGTCTTGGATTATTCTTTTGTCTCTGCTCCTGTCTGATTGATCTTCCATTGCTGACCTGGCCTGTGACCTGACTACTCTTCCTCCTGCCGCTGTAAGCCTGATTGGCCTGACTGAGACTGAATCTGGCTCATCTGACCCTGCATCCTCAGCAAGCTGCTAGAGTATCCATCCATCCAGCAGGGCTACATCAGAACCCTGCTCCTTGCCTACAACTCATCAGCTCATCAGCTATTACTGGACTGATCACAGGCACTCATACCCCACCGTGCCCCTGCGACCGCTGTCTCACCATCAGCGGTCCTTTAGCTGGAGTTGTACGGGAGGTCTGCCTCTTCATGTCAGGCTCACTATCCAGGTACGTGACAACCTGTACTTGGCTGGTGTAATAAAGTTTTAATAGCAAAGTGACGTCATCAGTGTGGTCATCGATGTTGTTTGTTTCCTTTGAGCAATTACTGTATGCATGAGCAAAGACATGCTCCTTGACTGGCACCTGAGACACCTGTGACTGAAGAGATATACAGCAGTTTTTAGCAGTGACAGTTTCCATTACTTTTTTTAATTTGGATATACAATGTAGTTGTTAAGATGTGTAAGGTTTTAGTAAAACATGTCAGTTGCAAAACTGGGATTTTGAGTTAAGATTTTAGTTTACCTTTGTTATAAAGTGGTTTGCATTAAGTAGTTTTCATTATGTAATGTCTGCTGAGCCCCCCCCCCTCCAACACACCCCTTCAGAATCTTTGATTGGGTGTGTTAGTTCTATAACGCCATTTCTGGGGACCAGAATAAACAGCTTCATTTGCAGTTCTGGGCTCTTGATTTCTATTGAAACTATGAAGGAATGCTAAGAGTAATTTATGAGGGCCAGTGACTCTGATATATCAGATTGGATTTCTTTGCACGCAAATTAGATTCTGCAGGGAATCAATGACCAGGTGGTCTTAAAGGATAAGTTCACCCTTTAGACAAAAATAATAAGTGCACATTTTTTTTGCAGGTAAAAAAATGTGCATTTATTATTTTTGTCTGCAGGAGCCTAGAATGCATTGCACCAGCGATCAGTAGATCGCTAATACCATGCAGGTCTCCTGCAGACCTGTCAGAATAGCTGCTTGCAGTACAAGACACACAAGCAAGCAGATATTCTGACAGGAAGCTTCAATGAATTACCACGGCCACACCATAGCAGTGAGATAGTTAATTGAAAATGACAGTTTACTACCCTGTTTCCCCTAAAATAAGACCTACCCCAAAAATAAGACCTAGTACTATTTTTGGGAATTGCTAAAATATAAGACCTACCCGAAAATAAGACCTAGTTGTGATCGGGGCTTTTTTTTCATCCGGAACGTGGCAGAACAACATTCCGTCACTGGCCATGTGCACACCCATATCTACTGTCTCTTATAAACACAGAAGCGCGGCTGAAGTGACAGCACCATCTGCTCCCACAGAACCTCCCTACCTCTGTACTCACTGTGGGACAGGGAAGGAACAGATATCTGCGGGTGCAGTATGCAGTGTGCTTAGGGACGGGGCATCTCCTCCTGCAGCCTAATGCATGGAAACCGATGCCCCAGGGGTGATCACCGGCCAGTGGGGGAGAGGTGGAGCGGTAAGTGCACTTGGTGCACTGTGTGGGAAGATAGGATCCGAAACGGGAGTTACTATAGAGAGGGGCCGGCTGCTGACAGCTGTGTTTTGCAAAGCTAGCTATCCATATGAGGGCAGTGGAGGGGGAGGGGGGGTGTGCAAAGGTGAGCTGCAGTCAGGTGTTCCAGAGGTAAATTGACAGGCGAGTTGCAGACAGGGTGCATAGGTGAGCTGCGGCTGGGGGGGGTGCAGAGGTGAGCTGAGTTGCAACCCACCTCTGCACCCCCTGGCCACAGCTCACCTCTGCATCCCCGTCTGCAGCTCACCCCTGCACCCTGTATGAAACTCACCTGTCAAGTCAAATCTGCAGCACCTGACTGCAGCTCACAACTGTCTTCAGCCGGCCCTCTCTATAGTAACCCTCATTCACAACTGCCTGCAGCTCACCTCTGCACCCCCTGTCTACACCTGGACATTTAAAAAATAAGACCTAGTGTGTTTTTTTTGTGCCATAAAAAATATAAGACAGTGTCTTATTTTCGGGGAAACACGGTACCAATGAACTACAATGAACAGCTAAGACTGTCGGGACTTGCAGTTCATTCATTCACGGAAGTCCATGAGTGAATGGTGTGGCCATGTGGGCAGAGCCCCACATGGCAGCGCTGTTTTCAAATTTGACAGATAGTATGGGGAGACTTCTCCCTGTGCTATCTGTCAGAGGGAGGGGGGGCAGCAGGCGGCCGCTGAGGCTATGGGAACATGTTAAATGTTCCACCCTAAAAATTATCCCGGCCCCTCCGCCCATGTGAATGAGTATGGGGTACATAGTACCGCTACACAGTTACAAAAAAAACCTGTAGTGTGAAAATAGACAAGAGACAGTCTTTAAGAAAACCTTTATTAAATGACAAAAAATAAAAGAATGTCCCCCGAAGTAGATCCAACGTCAATTATGATGTCCACCGCTACCTGAAAAAGAAAAAAAAAAAAGCTCTGGTCCCAACGCTGGCTCCCGGCCGTCTGCCTGCTCCGCTGGCTTGACAGTTCTTAAATATGTAAGGGGTGGGGCCACCCAGTGACATCGCTCATGTGGCCCCACCTCCTTGTGACATAATTGACCCAGCATGCCCCGGTTGATGACGTCACAAAGAGGTGGGTCCACTGGGTGGCCCCGCCCCTTACATATTTAAGAACTGTCAAGCCAGCGGAGCAGGCAGACGGCCAGTGTCAGGAGCGGAGCCTTTTTCTTTTTGGGTAGCGGCAGCAGTGAACATCGCGATTGACGTTGGATCTACTTCGGGGGGGCATTCTTTTATTTTTCTTTGTTTAATAAAGGACTTGCAAAGACTGTCATCTGTCTTTTTTCACACTATACTTTTTTTGTGAATGGCTAGTAGTACCATGTACCCCATACTCATAATTCACTTGGGGGGGCGGGATTCCGATAAGCCCTCTACCTGCAGACCCCCACAACCACAGGCCAGGTTTGTGGGGAAGAGGCCCTTGTCCCCATCAACATAGTGCTTTGGGGGGGACCCTCCCAAAGCTCCCCCCATGTTGAGGGCATGTGGCCTGGTATGGTTCAGGAGGGGGGGCTCTTGCTCGTCTCCCACCTTTCCTGACCTGTTGGGCTGCATGCTCGGATAAGGGTCTGGTATGGATCTTGGAGGGGACCCCACACCATTTTTTTTAGAATTTTGGCATGGGGGTTCCCCTCAAAACCCATACCAGACCCGATGGGCTTGGTATGAATGGAGGGGGGACCCCACAACGTTATTTTATTATCTTTTAAATTATTCTTAATGCCCTTTCTATGTAGCTGAGCTGCAATATGTAGCTGGGGTGTTGTGTGGCTTTGGCTTGAGTGTAGGCAGAGACAGAGAGGGCCCCATTATCTCTTATTGCCCGGGGGCCCCATGAGTTGTCAGTCCGCCCCTGTATGTACCTGTAGTAAGGCCCAGAAACAATAGTCTGCTTTTTGCTTTTTTATCCTACCTAAAACACACTGACAGTGATACTAATTTAAAAATGCCTTTATATCTAAAATCCTAACTAAACTATACTGACCCTGATCTTTAACCCTGGCCTAGACTTTTAAACCTTACCTTGACCCTAATGCTAACCCTGGCAGGGACCTAGATCAAACCGTGATCTAGCTGTTTTTTTTCTGTATTTTTTTTTAACTTACTTTTGTTTGTTTACATCTTTTTTCCCCTGCAAGGAGCGAAAGATGCAATAGGATAGATTTACTGCAACTGAAGCACTCAAAATCTGGTGCAGATGTGCATGGTAGCCAATCAGCTTCTAACTTCAGTTTGTTCAGTTAAGCTTTGACAATAAAACCTGGAACCTGATTGGTTTCTATGCAGGGCTGCACCAGATTTTGCACTCTCCAGTTTTAGTAAATAACACCAGTGTTCTTTTCAGAGAAGAAAGAAACTGTATGGGCAGGTTGCACAGTGACCAATCACTGTGATAGCAAATCAGAGGCTATCTCAGTGATCAGGTGACAGGGAACAGGGAGTCCTGGTCCTCGATCGTTAGTAGGGGACCAGGGGCTCTCAGTGACAGTCCAGTCTCTGAGCTGATTGCGTGCTGTGCAGTGTGCTCCCAGCACAAACACAAGAACACATATTTGCAATGCACAAGTTTAAAGCAGGGGCGAACTGACCATTTGGAAACTCGGGCACTGCCCGAGGGCCCAGAGTCAGTAGGGGGCCCCATGAGATGCCCCTGGTACCTTTTTCATAGGCATTTTTGAGTTTGGGCAAGGACACAGGGGCCCCATGATCCCCTATTGCCCGGGGGCCCCATGAGTTGTGAGTCCGGACCTGGTTTAAAGCCTACGTCTTGGACACCGCTTATTTGTGTTACTGTGTCATCAAGGGGTTAAACATATCTAAACCCAAAATACAAAAGTAATAAACAGTTATAACTTATAAACAGTTGTGTTCAAAAGTTTGCATCTACTGGCAGAAATTGTGAAATGTTGGCATTGATATTAAAAATATGACTGATCATGCCAAAATCTGTCTTTTATTGAAGGATGATGATCATATGAAGCCATTTATTATCACATAGTTGTTTGTCACCTTTTTAAATCATAATGATAATAGAAATCACCCAAATGGCCCGGATCAAAAGTTTCCCTCTCCTGGAATGCTCGGCCTTGGCACAGGCACACAAGGTGACACACACAGGTTACAATGGCAATTAATTTCCCACATCTGTGGCTTTTTAAATTACAATTCGTCCCTGTGTATGAATAGTCTATGAATTTGTTAGCTCTCACATGGATGCACTGAGCAGGCTAGATACTGAGCCATGGGGAGCAGAAAAGAACTGTCAAAAGACTTTCATAACATGTAGGGATGCACCAATACCGATACCGAGTATTTTCATGTTTACTCGTGAAAATTCTCCCGATACCTGAAACCGATACTTTGCGGTGCAATTTGCGTACATACAAAATGTATGGCCGCAAATTGCATCACAAAGAATAGCATGCGATTTGAACAGGAATGCAGTCCTGTGACATTGCTGACCAATCTGAAGCCGTCTAGCCTGTACTTTCATCCCTGCATATAGAGCAGTGAAAGCTGCAGGGATTTCAAATCTCCAGACCTGTGAAGCGGCTTTTCTTTTTGTGACTGTATGGGATCAGCGCGAGGAGGTTTCCATCACGGTTCCTGTGTCAAGGAATTGCATTCCGATTCAAAACGCATGCTATTCTTTGCAGTGCAGTTTTTTCCTTACATTTTGTATAGACACAAATCACACCCCAAGGCATCGGTATTAGTACTCGATGATGAAAAAAAAGAGTATCAGTGCATCTCTAGTAACAAGGTATTATTATTATTATTATTATCCAGGATTTATATAGCGCCAACAGTTTGCTCAGCACTTTACAATATAATGGGAGACAATACAGCAACAATACAATTCAATACAAGAGGGATAGGAGGGCCCTGATCCTGGGAGCTTACAATCTAGGAGGGAGGGGCTAGTGGTACAAAAGCTAGTAACTGTGGGGGATGGACTGGTTGGAAGAGTAGAAGATTCCATTGTTAGCTGACGGCAGGATAGGCTTCCTTGAAGAGATAAGTTTTCAGAGATCGCCTAAACGTGAGCAGAGTAGGCGATAGTCTGATAAATTGGGGTAGAAAATTCCAGAGGAAGGGAGCTAGAGAGCAGGAGGTCGTGCCAGGAGCAGAGAGTATGGTTTGGGTAATATTTAGAGACAAGATCAGTGATGTAATTTGGGGCAGAGTTATAAATGGCTTTATATGTTATTGTTAATGTTTTGAATTTTATCCGTTGGGCAACGGGAAGCCAGTGGAGGGATTGGTAGAGAGGGATGGAGGACACTGAGTGGAGGCCAGTGGAGGGATTGGCAGAGAGGGATGGAGGACACTGAGTGGAGGCCAGTGGAGGGATTGTCAGAGAGGGATGGAGGACACTGAGTGGAGGCCAGTGGAGGGATTGGCAGAGAGGGGTGGAGGACACTGAGTGGAGGTCAGTGGAAGGATTGGCAGAGAGGGCTGGAGGACACTGAGTGGAGGTCAGTGGAGGGATTGGCAGAGAGGGGTGGAGGACACTGAGTGGAGGCCAGTGGAGGGATTGGCAGAGAGGGATGGAGGACACTGACCGGAGGCCAGTGGAGGGATTGTCAGAGAGGGGTGGCAGATACAGAACGGTTAGTAAGGTGGATGAGTCTGGCAGCAGCATTCATGATAGACTGAAGAGGGGATAGCCTGCGATGAGGTCGGCCAATGAGGAGGGAGTTACAATAGTCAAGGCGAGATATAACAAGGGAGGAAATAAGTTGCTTAGTGGTTTCCGAGGTTAGGAACGGCTGTATCTTGGAGATGTTGCGGAGGTGAAGTCTACAAGATTTGGACAGTGATTGGATTTGGGACTGAAAGGACAGATGGGAGTCTAGGATTACACCTAGTACCCTGGCATGAGGGGAGGGACTGATGATTGTGTTATTGATCTTGATGGAGAAGTCGGGGGAGGGGGCACGGGCTGGAAGGAATACTAAGAGCTCAGTTTTGCCTTCAATATGCCAGTCAGTACTGTTCAATTACTTTTTAACCACTTGCCTACCGGGCACTTCTACCCCCTTCCTGTCCAGGCCAAGTTTCAGCTTTCAGTGCTGTCGCACTTTGAATGACAATTGCGCTGTCATGCAAAACTGTACCCATATGAATTTTTTTTCACATAAATAGAGCTTTCTTTAGGTGGTATTTAATTGTCGCTGGGTGTTTTTATTTTTTGTGCTATAAACAAAAAGAGAGCAAAAAATTAAAAAACAAATAGTTTTTCTTTGTTTCTATTATAAAATTTTGCAACGGGTAATTTTTCTCCTTCATTGATGTGCATTGATGAGGTTGCGCTGATGGGCACTGATAGGCAGCACCGATGAGCACTGATAGGCAGTACTGATGAGGTGGCACGGATAGGCAGCACTGATGGGCACTGATAGGCACTGATGGGTGGCACTGACTGGCGGCACTGCTGGGAACTGACTGGTGGCACTGCTGGGCACTGATGGGTGGCACTTCTGGGCAGCACTGATGGGGGGCACTTCTGGGCACTGGTGGGTGGCACTGCTAGGCACTGATGGGCACAGATGGGTGGTACTGCTGGGCACAGGTAGGTGGCACTGCTTGGCACTTGTGGGTGGTACTGCTGGGCACAGGTGGGTGGCACTGGTGGGTGACACTGTTGGGCACTGATCATCAGGGCACTGATCATCAGTGTCCTGATGATCGGTGCTGATCTGTTTTCTGACAATTGCCAGTTATCGGCAGTACTTTCCTCACGCTGTGACAGCGTGAGGAAAGTGCAGCCAACAACCGGCAACTGCATTTACCCAGTGATCTGCTGTGTCATTGGACACAGCTGATCACGTGGTAAAAGGCCGCTGTGATTGGGCCTGGGAGACAGGAAATGGGAGACAGGAAGTTTATTTTGCCATGTGTTTCAACCCAAGTATTGGCCATTGGAGGACAGGAAGGCTGTTCTCCCAGCACAGCCAGAAAACTAACCACACTGAAATGAATGTGCTCTCATGCCTAGCATGATTAGTTTGAAATAGGAAACAGGGGGACTGACAGGATCACCAAGGATTTCACACAACGGAAGCAATAAAAAGCAATTATCAAGCACATATTCAATAGAAAAAAAACCCCACTAAAATGATTTATTAGTGTAAACACAATATTATGCCCAATTGTTTGGTAAAATCTAAAATATTGGTTTGCATCAAGTAAATAGATACCAAACGTGTCACATCTGAAAACTACACATGCTTGTGGAGTTGCAAAACAAAACCCCAAATTCTCCATTTGGAGACCCTTTTAAAAGCCTTTACAGTTTACAGTTAACCATAAATTATGCCTCCCCCACTAAATGTCTCCCCTGCCCCCCAATGTCTCCCCTGCCCTCCAATGCAGCTATTCAAACACAGATCATGCTTGAATAGCTGCATCCTCGGCTATACTATCTGAGGAATGACAGCCGTGACTCCAGAAATGATATAATACACGTTTCTTCCGGGGTCATTAGTTATAGGTGGAATCGAGAATGGATTTTCCCCAAGTTCCTCCTGCTCTCACTGGGAAAGCTGTTTCCTGCGTTCTTAAGCCCCCTTTGGGGGAGGGGGAGCCTGAGAACCACTGCAAATGCCACCCTAGAGCCCCATAAAAGTGTTTGGATGACACTAGAGCCACTTGGATCACTTTTATCAGTAAGCTCTTTACCAGCAGCACAGGCTGTGAGTTTGATTTAAAGATTTGTCCACCATGCCATCTAGAAATGTACCTTGGTTGACAAGTGGCTGAAGACATAAGACCTGAAGTTTGGGGGTCTGCGTGGCATTTGTTTTTAAAGCCAAATGGAATTTCACAGTGCCAGGACAAGGTCATCTAGCGCCCAAGGTGAAGATGCCAAATGGCGCACCCCCCACCCCAAAATGTATGAGCATTCTTTGTCAGCAAAAATCCTCTCCCACCGCACAAAAAATTCAGCACTAATCTGCATGCTTTCCTCCAAACATAAACTCCCTTTGAAAGCTACTGTTTACATTGGTAATACTAATCTGTAGCCAGGGGCGGACTGACCATTTGGAAACTCAGGCACTGCCCAAAGGCCCGGGGTCAGTAGGGGGCCCCATGAGATGCCCCTGGTACCTTTTTCATAGGCTTTTTTGTGTTTGGACAAGGACACAGGGACCCCATGATCCCCTATTGCCCGGGGGCCACATGAGTTGTCAGTCCGCCCCTGTCTGTAGGAGTCTTTGGAAAGTATTTGGGGTTGATAGCATTAAATGTTAACCACTTCCTGTCCGGACACTTTTACCCCCTTCCTGTCCAGGGCAATTTTCAGCTCTCAGCGCTATCACATTTTGAATGACAATTGCGCGGTCATGCAATACTGTACCCATATGAATTTTTTACCATTTTTTTGAGACAGATAAAGCTTTATTTTGGTGGTATTTATTCACCGCTGGGATTTTTATTTTTTTTACTATGTAAATGAAAAAGTCCAAAAATTTTGAAAAAAAGTGTTTTTTTTAATAAAATTTTGCAAATAAATAATATTTCATCCTAAATCTTGGCCAAAATTTATTCCGTTATTTTTTTAATAAAAAAAAAAATCCAAATTAGTTTATAACCAAACATTATAATTTTTAAACATTTTTTTTTACATTTTTATTTTATTTTTTTTTATATTATTTTTTATTTTTATTTTTACATACTGTCACCCTAGCAGTACAGTGTCACCATGGTGACACTGTACTACTTGTGGGGGGTGATGAAGATTTTTTTTTTTTTTTTTACACTGATTGCTTTTACACCCATATAGGATGTAAAAGCAATCATTTCTCTTTCTCTCTGTCTGCATTCTTGCATTCATTGAGAAATACTGAGTGAGCTGTGATTGGTCACAGCTTGTCACATGGTACAAGGCTGTTGTGAATAGCCTTGTACCATGTGACCTCTGTGATCATTCACAGATTTCACACGTAGTAAGCAATGATGTCACAAGTGACATCTTGCTTACTACTTTGCATGTGATCACTGATTCGCCAATCAGTGATCACATGACCGGGACCTCGTACAGAGGTCCCGTCCGACGATCGGTGTTTCACTGTGTCCGGAGGACACAGCGGACACCGGATCGCGGTGGTGCGCGCTCCTAGGGAGCGCGCACAGCTAGAAAAGGCGGGTGCCGTTTAGGAACGGCAACCCGACCTTGGACTACCACCGCCCTGCCGTTTATAAACAGCAGGCGGACGGCAAGAGGTTAATAAACTGTAAACTTCTTGTCAATCCACTATCTAAACCTGATTAGGGGTCCATACCTGGAGGATATAGGCCCAGTGATCTTGTATTTCTTGTTTTGTAACAATGACATACTTTTTTTCCTTTTCCTAACTATCCAGTGTAACTCTAGATTTTTTTACTTCTTTGAGCAAGTAACTTCTAGAACTGTGTAGAACCCAAATAATACCATTGTAAAGAATACGTCTATCTAAACTTTTAAAAATATATTTGGATTGAGTGGGGAAATATTGAAAGATGTGTTTTTTATAGATATCCATGAAATATTGAGAGGTACTCCTCAGCTCAGTTACAGTTATAGTAACTGCCCACATGGAAGAAACATATATTTGAAATATATTTTAAAAATATTCTTCCCAAATATATTGTCCTATATATGGGCAGCACAGTGGCTAAATGGTTAGCACTTCTGCCTGGCAGTACTCGGGTCGTTGGTTCAAATCCCAACCATGGCACCACCTGCCTGGAGTTTGCATGTTCTCCCAGTGCCTGCATGGGTTTCCTCCCACACTCCAAAGACATGCTGGTAGATTAATTGGATCCTGTCTAAATTGTCCCTAGTATGTGTATGAATGAATGTGAGTTAGGGACCTTAGATTGTACGCCCCTTGAAGGTTAGGGACTGATGTGAATGTACAATATATATGTAAAGCGCTGCATAAATTGATGGCGCTATATAAGTACCTGAAATAAATAAATATTTGAAATGCTACAATTTTGGCCATATTCAATATATTTCAATAAATATATATGTGTATATATATATATATATATATATATATATATATATTGCGTGTTGAAATGCGTTTTTATTACAAAATATATGGAAAATATATTAAGAATACATTTCAAATATACCATATGTCTTTAAAAATGCAAAATCTAAATTTTGGGAAAATCTGAGGAATATATTTCATAAATATATAATTTTTAAAAAATATATTTTTTAAATGTATTCTTCAGATCTTTTTAACATATAAAAAAGTAATTTTAACATATATTTTTACATATATTTGTAAATGAATTCCAAAAATGTATATTTGTATTTTTAAAGACATACAGTATATTTGAAATGTATTTTTAATAATATTTTTCATATATTTTGTAATAAAAACACATTTCAACATGCAGTGTGTGTATATATATATGTATATATATATATATACACATATATACACTGTATACTGAAATATATTGAATATGGACAAAATTGTAGCATTTCAAATATATAGCAATATATTTGGGAGGAATATTTTTAAAATATATTTCAAATATATTTTTCTTCCATATGGGTAGTGCCCATTGGGACAGGAAGTGATGGGAGATGAACATAAGCTGTAAATGAAACACTTTTTTTAGTAGAGTTGTTAAGAGTAGAACACTTGACTGTTCTACCATTTTCACAATTATACATTTTAAATTAAAATGTAAAAGTAATTTTTTTTGTAGACTTACCTTTTCTCCAAGATCATGTATACCAAACATTTACTGTTCCTGATATGTGCCTGCTGTACCATGTACTTGTATGAAAAAGTATCCTGTTCTCTTTGTATTGCTTTTTTTGTGTGTGATCAGACTTGTCCTGAACCCCCTCCCTCCTACGCAGCCATTCACTGGGAAGTTCAGTCTTCTGCTGTTTCTCCTGCCCCAGCTCTCTGTTCTCAGCTGCATAAGGAGCTTAGAGGGTATGTGATCACTTATAAAACGGGAAAATGTATTTATAATGTTTTTTATATCTATACACAAATGTTTTGCCTTTCATTTCTATTTTAAAATGAATAGGTTGTTTTACAAGGTGAGGATTTACATATACTTCAAATATTTTATAAGTCAGATTCTTGAGATGGAAAAAAATAACACAATTTTATAAAAAGCTATATTTTTTTTTATTTAAAAAAAAAAATCACATTTAACTTTGTTGTGTCAATATCTTTATTTGAATAAAAAATTTACAAAATGTCAACGTTTAAAATGAAAAATACAGCATTTTCAAAATTATAATTTGTAAAAAATTAAACTGTAAAATGAATCAAGGAATGTCAGGACTTAGTTATGAAGTGGAGTTTATGTACACCTGTCTCCAGACTATAAACGTTATATTTTTTACATAGGGGAAAATTTACTAAAATTGGAGTACTCAGAATCTGGTACAGATGTGCATGGTAGCAAATCAGCTTCTAACTTCAGCTTGTTCAGTTATGTTTTGGCAGTAAAATCTGGAAGCTGATTTAGTAAACAACCCCCATATTCTTAAAACGTGTAAAGGCAAATTAAAAAAAAATGTATATATGTAGTACACCTCTACAATATATGCTTCTTTCCATGCATTTTATTCTGTATTCCTGCAAATACAGAAAAATAGCTATTGATCCATCAGAAATGCTCTCAGCATCTTGTGGGCTGACAACAAATAATAATGTTGTGGATTCAGTATTGTCAGTCCTGCCCATTAACTTTTGCTAAACTACTCAACCACCCAGACTCTCAGATCTCTACATTATAAAGCTTAATTATTCTGTAGTCCAAGATAATAAATTAGAAGTCATAGATAAAATGAAATGGGCAGATGACACATGACAGCCCTGAATTTTTGACATGGTCAACTGGTTTTATTTATTTTTATTTTTCATTTATCCACTTGTCGACCAGCCACAGCACATACTGTGTCTGGGCGGTGCCTGCAGGCAAAATTACGTACATGTACGTAATTTTGTCTGACCTGATAAAAGTATGTAAAAAAAAATAGTAAAAAACAAAAAAAGTAAAATAAAAGGAAAAAAAAAGTTTAAAAAAATTAAACAAAAAATGATATATATACATAGATTTATTTTACATATACCGTCACCAGTCAGTGTCCCTGATCACCACCACACCAGTCTTATGATGATGCTGTATTGCACTGGTGACAGTATGCAAAAATAATTGTGGAATATGCAGTATATATATATATATTTATTAAAATATATTTTTGTTCAATTTCTTTTTTAAAAAAATTGTGAAAAAAAATGACAACTTCAAAAAATTTGCCATGCCTCTTACTAAGTACTGACTGCCTACTTTCCAAAAAGGGGTCGTTTGAGGGGAATTTTTACTGTCCTGGCATTTTAGGGCCTCAAGAAATGAGGTCAGCTGTCAGTGCATCTTGATTTATCCATTTCCACATACTGTACATATCCCATAATTTGTAGGCGCTATAACTTTCACCCAAACCAATTAATATAAACTTATTGGGATTTTATTTCACCAAAGACAAATATCAGAATACATTTATGCCTACATTTAGGACAACATTTTACTTTATTAGATAGGTTTAATAACAGAAAGTACAAAATATTGTTTTTTCTTTCAAAATGTTTGGCTTTTTTTGTTTATATTACAAAAAATAAAAAATCCAGTTGTAATAAAGTACCACCAAAAGAAAGCTCTATTTGTGTGCATAAAATGATAAAAATCTCATTTGTGTACAGTATTGCATGGCCGCACAATTGCCAGTTAAAGTAGCGCAGTGCTGAAGAGGAAAAAAAAACCCTGGTCATGAAGGGGGTAAAGTCTTCTGGAGCTCAAGTGGTTATTTTAATTTATAAAACAAATATAACAAACACCTTCAATGATATATTAAACATGCTAAAAGGGAGCAAATAGTAGTTCGTTGTTAGGGTCTACATATTTTTACAGGCAAAGAGCTTTGAAACAAGCCTTTAATGACTTCTCTAGCTGCATGTACTGTGAAGAAATTCATTCTAGAGTTCGGTTATAGTTTTTTTCCGACAGCTTTGTGTATGGAAATCTACAAGTTTATAACCAGAAATACTTGCTGTGTGTTTACATTAGAGAGCTGGCAGACTGGCAAGATTCTGCTTCAATAGAAAGTAATTTTTTATTTTTTTGGTGGTTCTGTTGTGAACCTTGAAGATGAATGCCTGTAGCTACGGAGGGGAATGTGGGTTCTCTGGCAGCTGTCCTTTCCTGGCTGTGGTAGGGGGCAGTGTGGAGTGCGATTCAGTACATCACATGGCTCCTGTTTTCTTTTTGTACAACAAATTTATGTGAAGTGTACAAAACGTACATTTTATTCATGGCGATGTACAGCAGTGCAATGCGCTGTGGTGCTGAACGGTGCCATGCAATGTGCTGCAATAAAATGCAGCATGCCACACAGGGAACAATTGCAGTGACATGCGGTTTACAATGTAGTCACCACACACAGTTCACCGTGCATAGGTTCACACTAGCGCACAGGCTGTGGGCTGGTTGCGGGTGCAGGAATCACACCTATTCTAGCACCCACAACCACCCACAGCCGAATCAAGCTGCTTTTGCGAGATGCACAGGGCTGCCATCCTTTCTGAATAGCACTCCCACTATTCTCAGCCTGCAGTGCGATCGCGGGTGCAGGAACTGCAGGGGAACCACATGGTCTTTTTTCCACTGCAGATGTTTTTTGGAAAATGTGCATGCACCATTTTTTTGCATTCAACACGGACACAGCAGCCCAATTCAAATGACTCCTATGGGGTTCTACAACTCAATGTGCTAATGGGCCTCAGGCATTAAATCATCAGAAGATCAATGAGTATAATTTGTCAGACAGCCTGTTATGGCAAATGGATGGTCACCAGCCAACAGGTCTTGGGGAGTACAGCATTCAGGCATGTATTGCTATAGTTGTCTCCCAAGATGAGCATTGTCACTATCCTGCACTTCTATCCAAATGATTTCTGCCATGTTGTCTCTCTTCCCCCATGATAATTTTTCAGCACTTCCCTCTATCACCATTCTTCTACTCATCTGTGCATTCCCACCCTCACCCCCTTATGACCATTCTCCACTTTTCCCTGTCTCCATTATTCTTTACTTCTCTTTAAGCACACTCTCTTTACCCATATGATTATTCTCTTCCACTTCCATTAATGCCCATTCCCCTCTCCTCAGTCATCAGCATCCCCTCCTAACTCCATGCCTCCCCTCCTTCTCTGCTACTTGCCCAATCTCCATTGCTTTGTGATCATTCTCTATAATAATTCTTTTTTATGCTCGTTCTTTGCCTACTCTTCTTCCCACTTTGATTATTCTCATTCACTTCCATCCATACCAGCTTTCTCTCTAAAGATTTCCTTGTAAATTAACTGTCCGTTTTTAACCTCGGAAACGACTAAGCAACTTATTCACTCCCTGGTTATCTCTCACCTTGACTATTGTAACTCCCTCCTCATTGGCCGACCTCATCACAGGCTATCCCCTCTTCAGTCCATCATGAATGCTGCTGCCAGACTCATCCACCTTACTAACTGTTCTGTATCTGCCATCCCTCTCTGCCAATTCCTACACTGGCCTCCACTCAGTGTCCTCCACCCCTCTCTGCCAATCCCTCCACTGGCCTCCACTCAGTGTCCTCCATCCCTCTCTGCCAATCTTTCCAATGGCCTCCACTCAGTGTCCTCCACCCCTCTCTGCCAATCCCTCCACTGACCTCCACTCAGTGTCCTCCATCCCTCTCTGCCAATCCCTCCACTGGCCTCCACTCAGTGTCCTCCACCCCTCTCTGCCAATCCCTCCACTGGCCGCCACTCAGTGTCCTCCACCCCTCTCTGCCAATCCCTCCACTGGCCTCCACTCAGTGTCCTCCACCCCTCTCTGCCAATCCCTCCACTGGCCGCCAATCAGTGTCCTCCACCACTCTCTGCCAATCCCTCCACTGGCCGCCACTCAGTGTCCTCCACCCCTCTCTGCCAATCCCTCCACTGGCCTCCACTCAGTGTCCTCCACCTCTCTCTGCCAATCCCTCCACTGGCTTCCCATTGCCCAAGGGATAAAATTCAAAACATTAACAATCACATATAAAGCCATTTATAACTCTGCCCAAAATTACATCACCAATCTTATCTCGAAATATCACCCAAACCGTACTCTCCGCTCCTCGCACAACTTCCTGCTTTCTAGCTCCCTTGTCTCCTCCTCCCATGCTCATCTCCAGGACTTCTCCAGAACTTCCCCCATCCTCTGGAACTCTCTACCCCAATTTATCAGACTATTGCCTACTCTGCTCACTTTTAGGCAATCTTTGAAAACTTATCTCTTCAGGGAAGCCTATCCTGCCCTCAGCTAATAAAGGGATCTTCTACTCCTCCTACCAGGCCATCCCCCGCAGTTACTACCTTTTGTACTACTAGCCCCTCCCTCTTAGATTGTAAACTCCAAGGAGCAGGGCCCTCCTATCCCTCTTGTATTGAACTGTATTGTTGCTGCCTTGTCTCCCTCCTTTATATTGTAAAGCACTGAGCAAACTGTTGGCACTATATAAATCCTGTATAATAATAATAATAATTGTAATTTCTGCACCTCCATTCATACGCACTCCCCTCCTCTCCCCTCCAAGATAATTCTCCACTTCCACTATACCTACTCTTCTTTTTGGTCTTTTTCCCCTTCTTGCTTCCATACCCACCCTACTTTTCCTTCGATGCTTCTTCTTCTGTTCCACCTATGCCTACTGTCTGGTAATTTTACACCTCTTCCATCATTGCCTATGCTCCGGTCTTCCATGATCATTCTTCTCCAGTTTTTTTTTTTGCCCACACTTTTCCCCTGTATGATCCTTCTTCTCTTCCTTCCATGTCTACTGTCTGGTCATTTTCTTTCTCTTCCATCATGTCCATTCTGCCACCCTCCATGATCATTCTCCATTTCCTTCCAAGTCAGCTCTCTTCTTATCTGAACGTTATACTCCATTTTTGTCTATGACTGCTCTACTACTTGACCATTCACCTCCATTTCCATCCATGTCCATTCTCCTATTTATTAATTTTTATCCATTTCCATCCATGCCTGCTCTCCTATTTGGACATTCTCTTTTCTTTCCATTAATGCCCCCACTCCTATGTGATCATGCTCCTTTATTTCCTTCCATGCCCACTTTCCTACTTGAACATTGTCTTCCATTTCCATTTCTGTCTGCTCTCCTATTTGGACATTCATCTCCATTTCCATGGAGCTTATGGGCAGCACAGTGGCTAAGAAGTTAGCACTTTCACCTACCAGCATTAGGGTTGTTGGTTTGAATCCCAGTGATGGCACTACCTGTGTGGGTTTCCTCCGGGTACTCCGGTTTCTTCCCACCTCCAAAGACATGCTGGTAGGTTAATTGGCTCCTGTCTAAATTTGCCCTAGTATGTGTATGTATGAATGTGAGCTAAGGACCTTAGATTGTATGCCCCTTGAGAGTTACGGACTTATATGAATGCACAATATATATATGTGTACAGTGCTGTGTAAATTGATGGTACTATACAAGTACCTGTAGTTAATCATTTCTATTCCATGCACACTCTTTTTGATTCTTTTCCTATACTTCCAATTAAATAATCTTTTCCTATACTTCAGTTAAACAAAGACACAAAACAGATTACATTTCTTCCATTATACATTACATGCTAACAAAACTGCACAGCGGAAAACACCCTGACTCCCACATTATTTATGAAATGAAGCCTACAAAAGCGGTAAAGTATATGTCATAAAAAAACATTCTGCCAATTGCTTTATCTAGACTATATACAGGTTGCATAGCTTTCCTAGAAGTGATCTTGTGTCAGCAAAACCTTTTGTCATATTCTGCCAACATAGATTGACTAATTTAAGGGAGAGCATGCAATATTAGTTGGGGCACTGCTTCTATACAATACACCTTTGTATTTTGTATATTGTTCCTAAACAAACCAAAAAACTCCATCTCTCATTATTATTAGCTAAGGCACAGTATATCTACTTTTAGTGAATTCCAAGGCACCATTGCTGTAGTTGAGATTCTCAAGATGGTATTTTAACAAATCTAAGATACTCAGTAGCCCACACTTTGAAGTGTATGTATGAAACTTTACTTTGATTTCAGTTACTGTACCCAGTAGGCTTTCTGCCCTTAGGTGAACATCTATGACTGAATGGTCCCAGAATAATACAGAGGCTGGATGCTTTTCTTCCATGAAACACCCATGTGTAATAACACCTAAAACAAAATCTATCACTTCAACAATTCAGTGCAGAGGGGCAGATCCACTTATTAGCCCATTACCCTACCCATTCCACTGGAGCAATCAGAAATACATGGAGCTTCTCTTATTTTACTTTTTTTAGTCTTTGTCCTCAATTAAGCTCTCTTGACTTCCTGTTCTGGTGACAACATTGTCAATGTGGCAAGAATCTAGAGGGCACCATTAGGTGCACAGAAAGAACATTTTAACAAAGGCTGTAGCCTCCCCCCCACCCTACCGACAAATATTTTTTTTATTGCTATTGCGGTCCTGTTAGGCAGGCCATAGATGAGTAGAAAACCGAACGTTCTGTCGATTGAAAAACGAAAATGATGGCATACGATTGTGCCATCATATGTTTTGTTTTTCAAACCAAGCCAGAATCCAATACGTTGGATTAGGCACTTTCGATTGCAACAGAAAAAGCTTGTGTTGCAGCTAGTACACTAATGATGCGAACAGGGGTGGACTGACAACTCATGGGGCCCCCGGGCAATAGGGGATCATGGGGCCCCTGTGTCCTTGCCCAAACTCAAAAAAGCCTATGAAAAAGGTACCAGGGGCATCTTATGGGGCCCCCTACTGACCCCGGGCCCTCAGGCAGTGCCCGAGTTTCCAAATGGTCAGTCCGCTCCTGGATGCGAACAACAAAAGACCAAGAATTTTCATTTGGTTTTTGACTCACCTATGGCCTCCCTTAGAGAATATCCTGTACTTCCCGTCCTGTTGACAATGTTGTCAGGGGAAGATCTTCAGAATGGGACCAAATAGTAAAATATAACCCATCTCTATATGAAACTAAGAGAGATACAATTTAAGATAAACCAAGGCAAAACCAGGGAAATGAAATCAAGCTATAGTGAAATTAATACATACATTTGTAAAAGTCAAAACAATCAGCATATCCAGAGATATCCATCAGCCAAAGTTAAGTGTCCAATGTAGTTGACTAGTGTTTCCCAACCTTCCTTTATATATAAAGATGTACTGTATGTGGACAAATATTGGAAATTGGTATGAGGGCTGCTCGCTAAGCATTCTACTTAGAGTAAATTTAACATTAAAAGTTGTTTCTTTCTTTTTCATTAAGGGACACAAGGATCATTTATTCTGTGACACTTGAGTTATACTGCTGCGTACAGGAGGAATTGAACATTGACAAACAGGTTGTTGGCCAACCAGGTATGACCTCTCCAATTTCCATCATGATTCAGTTTTCTTCCTAGTGTCCTAGGAGGATGGACATAATTTCTCTACTGAGAAACATTTACTCATTATTATTAGATATTTAATTATTTATTAAATTTTTGTTGCTTCTGCTCCCCCTCCCAGGCTCATGCAATCCAACCTGCCTGTGTCTCAGCACAGACCAGCAGACCTCCATGTTGTTCTAGTAGACCTTTTTGAGCCAAGGAGTCATTGTTCTTGTTCCCACAGCACAAAGGTCTCAGGGTTTTTACTCAGACCTGTTCACTGATCACACGTTCTAGAAGTATTACCACGTGGATCTTCAGGCCTCATCTGATGCCAGCTTTGGGTGCAAATCCTTAAGGAAGCTCTCTCAGCTGCAGGCTGCCCCAGTTCTATTGACTTTTGTTATATGGGCCCATCATTGTTTTGTTATTGTTGACACCCCCCACCCCAGTTGCATTGCTTTTGGACATCTCAGATCAACTGAATCTTGTGTCCCTTAAAGTATAACTAAAAGCAATTTTGTTAAGTTTAGGATTGGAAAGTGGAAAAGGAATTAGAACCCTTGGCAGGTTTCTTTTTTGCTGATTTACCCTCTCTATTTAGCCTGCTTACCATTATCATTGAAAGTGAACGTAAAAGAAAACCCCAAATTTTGTGTTGTCCCCAGAAAATATTTGGGGGGAAATCTTCCAATGGGGACATGAGCTCTGGTGACCTGGGGGTCCTCAGAGAATTCCCTTAATTTGCAGGGATTTTCTCTCACTTCTCTCACTCCCATTTTGTCTATGGGACAGGAAGTGAAGGTAAATCTCCCCAAAGGGACACAGATGGCAAACAATAAACTGACAGTGGTTATAACCCTCCCTTACTCTATTCAGTATGAAAAAAAATGTTTTGCCTATAGTTGTATTTTAATTAACCCTGTTTGAACAGTGTTGGTAGTTCTCATTATCAGTTGTAAACTAGATTTGAACACTGCCTGTCCTAACAATGGGTTACAAGTTGGACTTCTCCAATGTCAATGAGAGGGAACTTAGCCTGTCCTAAGCTTTTCTATTAGGACAGACCCACGTTGAACATTCAGAAACACTTACAGTCTGCCATGACACCTTCTCCTAAAAGATTTCTAAAAGGTAAGAAATATTTTAAAAAATAGGTATGTTGTATGAATAGGAACACATAACAAACATATACAATTTTCTAAAATTTGACTGCATAATTTGAGAAAACTTTTCAAGAGGTAGAATGTCATACAACCTGTTACACCAATGAGTAATACAATGTAACAATATATGCAGGATTTAGCTAATTTTTTGTTTTTTTAGCACGTATGTTCTCCACCACCTCGTTCCATTCTCTCACTTGTTGTAGAAGCCTTTGGGTCCTCTCATCTTGGGTTATTTCATCTTCATGATGTAAAAAAGATGCTTGGTCAGACCTCCTCCTAATGCTAAGTGACTCTTCATTTTCATCAGACTCAAAACTTTCTGAAGTATTTGTAGAAATAGTAACTGCAGAGAAAGGTGAACTGGATCTTGAGTCAATGTCTGAACATCCTTCAGGATTATAAGTTGGTTGTGGAATTTGTAGCTCCATATTTAACAACGGTTTGGATAAAGAAGACCCTGCTCCTTCCGCTTTCTCTTTAGATGGCGATATTTGACTTAGATAACAAGACAACCTTGGGAATTCCTTAGGAACACATGGAGAAGTTTCAAAAAGATCTTTAGGTTCCATGGTAGAAGAGGTGGGTGAAATAGATCCAGATTTACTTTCATGATTTCTATCTGAACCTCCAGGATTAGGTCTCCTTTTTATAGAATTTGTATCTTCACAATAAGGTTTTCTTTTGATTTGTTCCTTCACCAAAGGATGCTGATATATAAAAAAAGTACACTTTACCAAAGCAGTTTTTATAACTTATAACCAAAGGCAAAACTTTCATGTGATCAGTGGGCAGAGCCTGATGGGGAACTCAGAGACTATTTTCTCATTATTTGATTGACAGTGCAGTGCAATGGGAACGTCCTCAGCTGCTACTCAGTCCAATAGTGGCATTTGACTCCACCCACTGCTGAGCACTGTCACTCAAAGCCGGGGGGGAGAACCTGATGGGGAAATAATCTCGCAGTTCCCCATCACGCTCTGTCCACCAAGTGACAAGACATTTCCCAAATAGGAGCATTGCCTCTATTTGGGTAAAGAGATCACCGGTAATGCCGGCATTTTTGTTTACCTTTAGCTTTTGTCCAGTCAGTCTCTGTTCAGTAGGATATTACATACATGACAGCTTCCTAGCACAGGTAAGGCCCGCTCTGAGTACTGCAGTCCAGAGCTGAGCCTAGTTACTGTACATCCAGTTTCCTAAATAGAGAACTGGTAGTAATTCTTTAAGGGCTCATTTACATTGCTTCAAACTTCAAAACATTAAAAAGAGAGGAGTGGGTTTTTATTTCCCAAATTATACTTACCTAGGTGGATACACTTCTGCCTCTGTCCCCCGGCAGCACCAAGAGCAGCGAGTTCTCACCACTACTGTGAGCAGAGAGTGGTGACTGTCAGTTACCGCTCTCTGCTCTGCCTCCCTCCCCCCTGGAGTTCTGGCTGTGGAGGGGGAGGGAGCAACTGGCTCAGGCTCTCAGCAGCTCGCTGAGAGGCTGAACCAAGTACCGCTCCAGACTTTGGGGTGGATCCCGACTTTGAAGTCGAGATCCTTTCCCAACCTGGACTAACATCAGCTGACAGTGGGCCTCAGCCTGCTGTCAGCTGAAAATAGGTCACAGGAGTGCAGAACGAACTGCACTTCTGTGATTCACAGGAGAAGTAGAGCCAAACGCGCCTATCGCTTCAACATGCTTTTTTAATGTGTTTTTGATGCTTTGGTGATGCTTTTTGAAGCTTTAATGAAACACAGCAGATGCCCTGTGTGTGTTAATGTTCTATTTGTTTTAAAGGGGTCCAGTAGGACCCCAGCATTTTGGGAGGATACTCCGAGCTGCCCCATGGGTCGTTGGCCAGGCTTTCTGGGACTGAATCCCTCAGACCTTAGTGGGCCACCAAGACCTAAATCTCATATTTAAAACAAGTTTCCATCATGTAGCATGCCATACAATCTGCTCAGGGCTGCTTTTAGAAACCACGGGGCCCCATACAGCCAACCTGACAGGCCCCCCCTCAAAACCCCCCCCACAGTTTACTATGCTTTAGTTATGAATGAACACAGTGAGTGATCAGTACCAATCTCTCATTGTGTTCATTCAGAAAATTAAGGAGCTGGTAAATGTGACATGTTTACTAGACCCTTCCCCCACTCTCCATTCTGAAGGATTCTATTGTGTGATTGCAGCTGCTTGTGGGAGGGAGAGGAGAGAAGCTGGCAGCACTGCGGGGGGACGACACTGGGGGGCCTGGGCAGCAGGGGGAAATGTATTGTGCACAGAGAGGGTGATAGGTGCAACATGGGGGCAATTACTGGATCTGATTGTCAGTATGGCTCCCGCTGCAGCAGTTGAAAGCCAGCAAGAGGTAGAGGAGTAGAAGTCAGCTTTCAGCTGCTACAGACAGAACCATACAGGTGATCGGTTCCAGTAATTGTCTCCCACACTGTGCTGATCACCCTCCCTGCCCACATCCGATTCACCCAGCTGCCTGGGCCCCCTTGCTGGCCTGGGCCCTGTTCAGGAGGACTGGTGGTACCCCTTTAGCCCTGAACCTGCTACACACACGAGTAGTAAAATGCAACAATATATGTAGGACTTCAGTACCTTGTTCAACTCTCTCACATGTTGTAGAAGCCTTTGAGTGGTCTCGTGTTGGGTTGTTTCATCTTGTTGATGTAAAGAAGATGCTTGGTCAGGCCCCCTTCTGATGTTAAGAAACTCTTCATTTTGGTCAGACTCAAAACCTTCTGAAGTATTTGTAGAGATAGAATCTGCTGAGAAAGGTGAACTGGATCTTGAGTCAACGTCTGAACATCCATCACAATTATACATTTTTTGTGGAATTAGGGCCTTCAGCTTTAAAATTGCTTTGGATAAAGCAGACTCTGCTTTTTCTACTCTCTCTTTAAATGGCGATATTTGACTTGGATAATGAGAGACACTTGGAAATTCCTCAGGAATACGTGGCAAGGTTTCTAAAGGATCTTCAGGCTCCATAATAGAAGAGGTGGATGGAATAGTTCCAAAGTTTCCTTGCTGATTTCTATATGAACCTTCAGGATTATACCTCTTTTTTACAGCGTTTGCATCTTCGCAGTAGATTTTTCTTTTGCTTTGTTCCATTGCCAAGGAATGCTAATATAAAAAAAAAAAAAAAAAAGAAATGATCATAGCGGTTTTCTTAACCCTCCTTTTAGACATTGCTTAAAATGATATTAAACCTTCAGTTTTTCACCAATTTCAGTAGCTGATTTAATCATTTGCTTAGTATGCAGCTTATTTATCTTTTAATACTTGCCTATGTTCCAGTTGAAACTGATGCCATAACCTGATGGGGAAATAATCTCGCAGTTCCCCATCACGCTCTGTCCACCAAGTGACAAGACATTTCCCAAATAGGGGCATTGCCTCTATTTGGGTAAAGAGATCACCGGTAATGCCGGCATTTTTGTTTACCTTTAGCTTTTGTCCAGTCAGTCTCTGTTCAGTAGGATATTACATACATGACAGCTTCCTAGCACAGGTAAGGCCCGCTCTGAGTACTGCAGTCCAGAGCTGAGCCTAGTTACTGTACATCCAGTTTCCTAAATAGAGAACTGGCAGTAATTCTTTAAGGGCTCATTTACATTGCTTCGAACTTCAAAACATTAAAAAGAGAGGAGTGGGTTTTTATTTCCCAAATTATACTTACCTAGGTGGATACACTTCTGCCTCTGTCCCCCGGCAGCACCAAGAGCAGCGAGTTCTCACCACTACTGTGAGCAGAGAGTGGTGACTGTCAGTTACCGCTCTCTGCTCTGCCTCCCTCCCCCCTGGAGTTCTGGCTGTGGAGGGGGAGGGAGCAACTGGCTCAGGCTCTCAGCAGCTCGCTGAGAGGCTGAACCAAGTACCGCTCCAGACTTTGGGGTGGATCCCGACTTTGAAGTCGAGATCCTTTCCCAACCTGGACTAACATCAGCTGACAGTGGGCCTCAGCCTGCTGTCAGCTGAAAATAGGTCACAGGAGTGCAGAACGAACTGCACTTCTGTGATTCACAGGAGAAGTAGAGCCAAACGCGCCTATCGCTTCAACATGCTTTTTTAATGTGTTTTTGATGCTTTGGTGATGCTTTTTGAAGCTTTAATGAAACACAGCAGATGCCCTGTGTGTGTTAATGTTCTATTTGTTTTAAAGGGGTCCAGTAGGACCCCAGCATTTTGGGAGGATACTCCGAGCTGCCCCATGGGTCGTTGGCCAGGCTTTCTGGGACTGAATCCCTCAGACCTTAGTGGGCCACCAAGACCTAAATCTCATATTTAAAACAAGTTTCCATCATGTAGCATGCCATACAATCTGCTCAGGGCTGCTTTTAGAAACCACGGGGCCCCATACAGCCAACCTGACAGGCCCCCCCTCAAAACCCCCCCCACAGTTTACTATGCTTTAGTTATGAATGAACACAGTGAGTGATCAGTACCAATCTCTCATTGTGTTCATTCAGAAAATTAAGGAGCTGGTAAATGTGACATGTTTACTAGACCCTTCCCCCACTCTCCATTCTGAAGGATTCTATTGTGTGATTGCAGCTGCTTGTGGGAGGGAGAGGAGAGAAGCTGGCAGCACTGCGGGGGGACGACACTGGGGGGCCTGGGCAGCAGGGGGAAATGTATTGTGCACAGAGAGGGTGATAGGTGCAACATGGGGGCAATTACTGGATCTGATTGTCAGTATGGCTCCCGCTGCAGCAGTTGAAAGCCAGCAAGAGGTAGAGGAGTAGAAGTCAGCTTTCAGCTGCTACAGACAGAACCATACAGGTGATCGGTTCCAGTAATTGTCTCCCACACTGTGCTGATCACCCTCCCTGCCCACATCCGATTCACCCAGCTGCCTGGGCCCCCTTGCTGGCCTGGGCCCTGTTCAGGAGGACTGGTGGTACCCCTTTAGCCCTGAACCTGCTACACGCACGAGTAGTAAAATGCAACAATATATGTAGGACTTCAGTACCTTGTTCAACTCTCTCACATGTTGTAGAAGCCTTTGAGTGGTCTCGTGTTGGGTTGTTTCATCTTGTTGATGTAAAGAAGATGCTTGGTCAGGCCTCCTTCTGATGTTAAGAAACTCTTCATTTTGGTCAGACTCAAAACCTTCTGAAGTATTTGTAGAGATAGAATCTGCTGAGAAAGGTGAACTGGATCTTGAGTCAACGTCTGAACATCCATCACAATTATAAATTTTTTGTGGAATTAGGGCCTTCAGCTTTAAAATTGCTTTGGATAAAGCAGACTCTGCTTTTTCTTCTCTCTCTTTAAATGGCGATATTTGACTTGGATAATGAGAGACACTTGGAAATTCCTCAGGAATACGTGGCAAGGTTTCTAAAGGATCTTCAGGCTCCATAATAGAAGAGGTGGATGGAATAGTTCCAAAGTTTCCTTGCTGATTTCTATATGAACCTTCAGGATTATACCTCTTTTTTACAGCGTTTGCATCTTCGCAGTAGATTTTTCTTTTGCTTTGTTCCATTGCCAAGGAATGCTAATATAAAAAAAAAAAAAAAGAAATGATCATAGCGGTTTTCTTAACCCTCCTTTTAGACATTGCTTAAAATGATATTAAACCTTCAGTTTTTCACCACTTTCAGTAGCTGATTTAATCATTTGCTTAGTATGCAGCTTATTTATCTTTTAATACTTGCCTATGTTCCAGTTGAAACTGATGCCATAACTATTGCCACTGTGATTTCTTTTTCAGGGTGGCTCCATTCTCTTTCAGCATCCTATGGACCCATCGTTGCAATCAGGGACCTGAGTTGTGTCTCTCTACACTGCGAGCACCAATAGAAACACACAGCCCCATAGCCTAAGATGGCAAGGCACTCCCCTGCTCCTCCCTCCTTCCCCATTGCCTGGCTGGAGACTGCACTGTCCACTGTTAGAACGGTCTGGATAAAAGCGCACAGATGTGTCCCAAAGGAAATAAGTGAATGGTATTTGTGAACTGTGATTAATTAGGAAAAAACTCCCTGATGCCATGGTAAAAACACATCGGTTTGTAGAAAGTATGAACAGGAGCCAGGCGCTGTGTAGTTTTGTGATAAAAGTAATGCACCTTATATTGAGGTGTGCCTTTAATAATTCATATGGTAAAAAAAAAAAAATAGATAACAGCCTGTGGCTTTAAGAAGCCAGGTTCCAAGATGGACGGCCCATCCACTCAGAGGGAAGCAGTGGAGAATAAAATGCCTGTCAGTGCAGGGACCACGTGTATCCAACGTCCCAGCGTCCCGGATGACGTCACCACGATGTGGAGAGATGGAGGGGGGGGAACTCTCGCTGGAGCCGCAGCTTTAGAAGGAAGAGGCCGGTTGCTGGGACAACATGTTTTGCGCACATGCGCTTTATCAGCGCCTGGCTCCTGTTCATACTGTCCACTGTTAACTGCTTCCTGTGAAGACCAGACGTTCAGGGAAGCAACACTGAGATAGCAAGAACCAGCAGCATTGAAAGTAGTAATCTATATTATTCAGGGTAAGGATTTTAACAAATAGTTTACTGGGGAATATTTTTTTTTAATTGTGCTCAATTTGGTAAAGTGGTTGTAAAGACTAAATGTTTTTACCTTCATGCATGAAGGTAAAAAACCTTCAGTGTGTAGCTTCCCCCCAGCACCCCTAATAGTTATCTGAGCCCGATCTTTATCCAGCATTGTGCACGAGAGCAGTGGCTCTCCTAGCTCTCTCCCTCCTCATTGGCTCAGACATAGCAGCGGGAGCCACTGGCTTCCTTTGCTCTTCATCACAGCTAGTGAGGAGGGAGCCAGGGGGTAGTAGGGGCTGAGCAATATTCTCTGTGTCAATGGACACACAGAGTGGGGATCGGGAGAGAACGCATGTAAGTTCACAAATTTATTAACAATATTTTTATGATTTATATAAAATATTCATTGTATTACTAAACATTTAAAAAAGGATGCATTCATGGAACTCAAATGACAAACATTTGTACTTTTTAAAAAGCAGGCCCACGACCTGAATACAAATGTCAGAAGGTTCCTTCTCTGCTAGAAGAGAGGGAGCGGCTGTGTCTCTCCAGTAGTTTGTATAATTTGGTCAACCTACTATTTAGTTTTTTTCTTTAACAACTATAGCTGCTACCTGAACCACTATAAAGCTGTAGTTCTTGCCTAGAACTCTCTAGCTGCACATTGGTAATATGAAATACTCAACTGTAATGTTAGAAAAAAAATGCATTGCATTTTTAGTCTAAAAAACCCCATAGAAAAACATACAGTCATTTTATATTGTACTTTTATGTGCATCTAGGGCCAGATCCTTTTTTTTTTTTTGGATGGAGTGGTGAGTGGTTAGAACCCCTATCAGGTTTTTAGCTAGTTCCTCTGTAGTCAGTGGAGCGTGGGTTGATTGTTTAGGGCTGATTAATGTCTCACAGTCTGCTGCTCTGATTAATTCCCCCTGCATTCCAGAGGATTCTAGAATTATAATGGGACAAAAAACAGACTAAGCAGCCTGAATATTTATGGAACTCCAGCCAACGACTGTACCCAGTAGGTGGCTGAAGAGCCCATAAATAGCCTGAGGCCTGAGGAAGCAGGACAGTGGTCCTAGGTCCAGTTCTGCTGAAGGAGACGCCTGTGAAGTGGACTCTGCCTCTGGAGCAGTATTGCTAGAAGTGCAACTAAGAAGACATTGAGGTCCTGGCTAAGCCTTAGCTGGGTTGGGGGGGGGGGGGGGGGGGGTCAATGGGAGAAGATAGTAAACACATAACACCTTCAGCCCCCGGTCACATCAAAGCCGATTTTGAAATCGTGTGACTTACAGTGAAGCCGTACGATCTGTTGATTTCAGTTGTGATTTCAGCTGTGATTTGCAAGACATCTGACACAGATGTCTATGCAAATCGCAACAAAAGTAGTGCATTATTATTATTATTATACAGTATTTATAAAGCGCCAATAGTTCGCTCAGCGCTGTACATTACAAAGGGGGACAGAACATGTGACAGAACAATACCAATACAATGCAAAACATGAGGGGATCGAGGGCCCTGCTCTTTCCAGCTTACAATCTAGGAGGGAGGGGATGGGGGCACAGGAGGAGATAGCTGTGGGGGATGGTGTGGTAGGAAGAGTGGAGGAGGTTGGCAAGTTAGCAGGGGGTGGGGTAGGCTTCCCTGAAGAGATGGGTTTTCAGGGTGCGCCTAAAGGAGAGGAGAGTAGGTGATAATCTGATGGGTTGGGGCAGGGAGTTCCAGAGGATGGGTGACACCCTGGAGAAGTCCTGGAGGTGGGCATGGGAGGAGGAGACCAGGGAATTAGAGAGAAGGAGGTCTTGTGAAGAGCGTAGTGTGCGTGCTGGGTTAGTGCATGTACTACTTTAGAAATCGGTGTGGCTCCGACCAAGTCGGAACCACACTGATATGACCGCTGTAATAGTGAACAATAGGGTGCGACTTGGCATAGGATTTGCAAGCCACAGGGCATGCAAATCGCGTGCCAAGTCGCACCCAATGTGACTGGGGTGTAATAAACACATTCGAGCAAGAATATATCTATGTGGTCCTCCCTCGCTCCTGACCCCCAAAACAAACTGCGAGAAGCCACTAACACCTTACCATATACCACATGGGAAAATGTACAGATTTAAGGCTAATTGGTGCTGCGCTATCTCCAAGTATAAGAAGAACATATAATATAATCGCCTTAAAGAAGTCCCCCTCTCAATGTACTAATTCGTAAATATAAACTAAAATAAAGTGGTTATATATACCAAATCAGAAATTATCACCAGATCTCAATATAGAATAGAATGGACATAAAACAATTTGGATAGTAAAAGTGAAAAAACACCCAAACAAAAAAGGCGTAACCTAGGTATACCACTGATAAATAGGTGACTGTGGGTGAAAATATAAAACTACTTAATATCAATTAGAACGTGCCAACATGAAAAGTGATATGATCCATAAAATGGGATCCCAAAAAGACAGTGCTTATTGTAACATGAAAATAAGCTACAGAACTTGTGCAGCGCAACTAGAACCGTTGCTAAAGAAGACAATCAGAAACCATACAGATTATAATTGAAAATAGTGACAAATGGATTGAAGTGAAAATCCAAAACCACGTGGTGACACAATTTCTGGCGTGGACGCCATATTGGTACTCCTATACACATGTGGGAGTGGGGATTCGGTTTTACTTCTTTAAATTAAATAACTACGGTATTACACTATGGGAGCATCTCTCTTTATTTTTTCTGGCTGCATGTGAATTGGCTGATCCTTTATTATACTGCTCTGGAGAGGGTTCCTGTTGTGTCAGTATCCATCAGTGAGAGGGATTTATCCATCGCTGTACCTGATACCTTCTGATGTGGGTCCTGGTTCCTGGTTGGTGCGATATTTTGTGAGAAAAGCTTTTTGGCCCTGTAGAGGTGAGGGGGCATTTTGCCTAGTTTCGGATCTATCTATCTATCTATCTATCTATCTATCTATCTATCTATCTATCTATCTGTAACATATTTATAACATGACTATATGTTATGTATTATAAATGATAATCTCTTTACATATAAATAATCATTAGTGTAATGATAGTATAAAAGAGGTAGTTGTATGAATTACAGTTTGTATACAATGAGCTATGCTATTATTTACTGTATCTATAGGCTTTATACATCATTCCCTCATTATGGGAAATTTCCTGTTGTGTGTGTATAGGACAGGAAAGGAAGATAAATCTGTCTCAGATGGACACAACAGCAAAAATAAGAAAAAAATGAGATAAATTGAAACTGATATATTTTAATTTAGGAATCTGGACATTTTACCTGGTGATATTGTAGACTGCGGCTGTGTGATGGATTTAGCTCTGGTTGTATTTTAGAGAATTGGGTTGCATTGTAAGTTTGCTCTCTTAAGCTGTGCTGTGGAATTAAGACACCGTTGGGTAAAATATTATCCTTATCCAAATGAATAAGTCGTTCATGCTGGGAAAGAGGTATATCTGGCCTTGTGTTTTTGACAAGAATTCTTTGCTCCAGTTTATTGCATTTATATTTCATTATTCCATGGCTGGGAGAAAATGTGTCCATGATTCTAGGTGAATCTTGTTCTCCAGAAACTCTGACTTGTTGAGCCGGCAGTAGGTACATTGTGTTTTTGTACATATATATAGCCCTGGCCCTGATGTCAAACACTCTTAGATTAAATAGAAGAGTGTCTTCACATTTTGGACTGGTGTTTTCATCATAACTATATGCTGCCTTCTCATTGGTTGTCCGTGATAGTTGCAAAATGGTTGAAGCAATTTCTCTGGAGGATCTTATAGGGACAAAACAATCCTCAGCGCTGTCCTTTTCTCCAGCCATGAAGGTATTTGGAGTTCCAGCAAAACAGGTTCTGTGGTTTCCCCCACAGAACATCTGCTTTGTGGACTCCTTGTTCAATGTATTCAGGTTGTGGTTTATCTGAAGTGAACCTCTGGTTACAGGCGACACAAAGATAACATGAGGGGTGTTGCCATCAATGTAGTTATCCATCTGGTGGAACTTCTGAAGAACATATGGAGGCAAGGTACTAAAGGGAATGGCTTTTACTTCCGCATTTGATGGGATATGAAGATAGTAGTCACAGCAGGTCAACTTTTTTGAGTTCATATTCACAAATAGGAGATATGGAAATTCAGGGTTTCAAAATGTCGCTTGTCGTTACTTTGTTTGCAATCGTGCCAAGGCCTGCATATTTACTTCACAAGCTAAAGACTCACTTGTTATGCTAACGATAAGAAATGATGGTGACATTAGGGTAAAGATATGCAGAAATGGAATTGTCTTTTGATTTGACCATCTAGAATCTATTCCAAGAGTCACTTGGGTATTACCACTTTGGATAAGCATTGTACAAACCTGCCATTGGAAAAAAAGAAAAGCTTTAGTGATTTAAAGCTAAACTCTGGGCAATAATACTTTCATATAATTACTGTATATTCTTTAATAGCCACAAAAGATATAAATCCAGTTTGTGTGCACCAAAAGCTTTTGCAAACCAGATATTACCTTGTAAGTGTAGTAGTAAAATCATCACTGTGTTGTACATAGCCTGTGCAAAGAACAAGTTTGTGGGAGGGGCCAAGCAGATCCATCCACTACAGGCTGCCTGCAGAAAACTACAGGAGGGGGTGGAGTCAAGACCAGTCACCCTGCACAATGTGAGAGAACAGCAGTGATTGGTCTTTTATTACAGGACGTTCCTGCACAGAGGCAAAGATTCACATTGGATTGCTGTACAGATCTGGAGGAAATACACAAAACACACCAAGATTTAAATAGAATACACAGGATGAATGTATTTAGGCAATATTCACTTATCCCTCAATTTCAGCTGCATTTGACAAATTGTAGAAATGGTAAACCAAGTATAACCATACTTAAAGCAGACCTTAGACCATTATTTCTCACCAAGGTTTTTTTAAATTCTAGGGTTCCTCCAGAGCACTGAGCATTTTTGACCTCTCAGATAAGTAACCATTGACACCAATGGTCTTCCTGCCTGTAAGGAGGGCATTGTTCCCACTGACCACCAATGTAAGGAACATTCTTCTCATGGACCACCAATGTAAGAATTGTTTTTTCACTGATCACCAACTTAAGGTGCATTCTTCCTATTGGCCACAAATATAAGGATCATTCTTCCCACTGACGACCAATGTGAGGAGCATTCTTCTCACTGATCTCCAATGTAAGGACATTCTTCCCATTGACCACTAATGTAAAGGACATTCCTCCCACTGACCACCAATTTTAGGACATTCCTCTCACTGATCACCAATGTAAGGACATTCCTCTCACTGACCACCAATGTGAGGAGCATTCTTCTCACTGATTTCCAATGTAAGGAACATTCTTCTCATGGACTACCAATGTAAGGAGCATTCTTCCTATTGACCACCAATATAAGGGTTTTTTTTTCACTGACCACCAACTTAAGGAGCATTCTTCCTATTGGTCACAAATGTAAGGATCATTCTTCCCACTGACCACCAATGTGAGGAGCATTCTTCTCACTGATCTCTAATTTAAGGAACATTCTTCCCATTGACCACCAATGTAAGGATATTCCTCCCACTGAGCACCAATAAAAGGATCATTCTTCCCACTGACCACCAATGTAAGGAGCATTCTTCCCACTGACCACCATAATAAGGATCATTCTTCCCACTGACCACCAATGTGAGGAGCATTCTTCTCACTGATCTCCAATGTAAGGAACATTCTTCCCATTGACCACCAATGTAAGGGACATTCTTCCCACTGATCACCAATGTAAGGGACATTCTTCCCACTGATCACCAATGTAAGGGACATTCTTCCCACTGATCACCAATGTAAGGGACATTCTTCCCACTGATCACGAATGTAAGGAACATTCTTCTCACTGATCTCCAATGTAAGGAACATTCTTCCCATTGATTACCAATGTAAGGGACATTCTTCCTACTGATCACCAATGTAAGGACATTCCTCCCACTGACCACCAATGTAAGGATCATTCTTCCCACTGACCACCAATGTGAGGAGCATTCTTCTCACTAATCTCCAATGTAAGGAACATTCTTCCCATTGACCACCAATGTAATGACATTCTTCCCACTGACCACCAATGTATGGGACATTCTTCCTATGGTATGCTAATACTAAATAGATCTATATATTGACCTTTCATGACCATTATATAGTATGGCCATCCTTCTCCTGCTCCTAAGGCTCCTAGTGGATTGCTCTGTCAGCAGGAGCTGGCCTGTGGTTAGCAGGTCATCAGATTTCACCTTCTGCATGTCTATTTAAAGAGGGATTTTATCCTGAAATTACTCTTCACTGTGTCAACTAGATGCAGATGCAGTGCAACCCCATGCACTTCTATAGGGCATGTTGCTAGGCGGTATCACTTGTTGAATATGCCATACCCTACTATTTTCACTACAAAGCAAGGAGTCACAGATGCCATAGTGTGTATGGAGCCATCTGGTGTCCATTGCTGGGTTTTGACTGGCGGCTGAGGAACGTTAAAAATTGGCCTCAACTGCCTGGTTTTGCCACACAACGCCTATGTGAAATATGCGTAATTGTGGCCAAAGTTAGCAGGTAGAGAAGTAATATGTAGGACCTTTGTGTAACCTAAGGAGCTGGATAATTGTATGATGATCAGAAAACAACATATGGCTGCACTTTCCTCTTTACAAAACATTGCAAAAGTCTCAATGACCTGGCTTCTTCAATATATATGAAAGTGAGACTTTGCCTCTGTGCACCAAATTCCTGTATTAAGACCAATGACTGCTGCTCTAGCAAATTGTGCATGGTGACTGGTCTTGTCTCCACCCCCTCCTGTAGTTTTCTGCTTGGCCCCTCCCACAACCCTGCTTTCTGCACAGGCTATGTACAGCACAGTGATGACTTTACTTCTACTGTTATGAGGTAATATCTGAGTTTGTAATGGCATTTGGTGCACACAGAGTGGATTTATATATTTTGTGGCTGTGGGGAATATAATTATAGAAAGTATTGTTAGTTTTCTTCTCCAATTTTTTTTTCATAACACCAGAATAATTAAGCCAGTACAAAGCATTAGAGCCATCTTTAACGTGTGGCAAAAGGGGCAGCTGCTCTGGGCCCAGGCATTATTGTGGGACCCAAAGCAGTTGCCCCTTGAGCCCTTTGTCATAGAGAGTCTGGTGGCGGTGGGAAGCAGGGCAGCTTAGCTAAATCTAGTGCCGACAGTGGCGTCCTTGGGGTGCGGGCAGGATAATAGCACCTTGCTTCACAATGAGAGAGGGCAGCCCCAGAGACAGAGGCCAGGGGGAAGTGAAGCAGCGCAAAGGTGGCTAGGACTGAGAGCCTGGGAGGGAAAAGACCACCACCGACTCCCTGACTGAGCAACAGCCTGCGCAGCATCCCTGGAACCTCTCAAAGACTGGAATCCTTATTCAACCTCTTCTCTGCTCCCAGCAATCACATCAACAGGAGGATAGGCTGACCGGGGGCCCTGTACAGAGGATGAGGACAGGCGGGAGGTACTAGGCATCACACTCACCTATCCACTGACTGGGACTGGGAGAGGGAGGCACAGGAGGGACTGCAGACAGGGGCAGTTATAAGGGTCTCTCTCTCATCCCCCCTCTTTATCATTCCCTCCTTTATCTTTTCTCACACCCCTCTCTCACCCCTTCTCTCTCACCCCTCTCTCTTTCTCACACCCCCTCTCTCACCCCTCTCTCTCACCCCTCTCTCTTTCTCACACCCCTTCTCTCTCACCCCTCTCTCTTTCTCACACCCCCTCTCTCACCCCTCTCTCTTTCTCACACCCCTCTCTCACCCCTTCTCTCTCACCCCTCTCTCTCTTTCTCACACCCCCTCTCTCACCCCTTCTCTCTCACCCCTCTCTCTTTCTCACCCCCCTCCCTCTTTCACCCCTTCTCTCTCACCCCTCTCTCTTTCTCACACACCCCTCTTTCACCCCTTCTATCTCACCCCTCTCTTTTTCACCCCCCCCCCTTTCACCCCTTCTCTCTCACCCCTCTCTCTTTCTCACACCCCCCTCTCTCACCCCTTCTCTCTCACCCCTCTCTCTTTCTCACCTCCCCTCTTTCACACCTTCTCTCTCACCCCTCTCTCTTTCTAACACCTCCCTCTTTCACCCCTTCTCTCTCACCCCTCTCTCTTTCTCACCCCCCCCCTTTCACCCCTTCTCTCTTTCTCACACCCCTCTCTCTCACCCCCCCTCTTTCACCCCTTCTCTCTTTCTCACACCCCCCCCTCTCTCACCCTTTCTCTCTCACCCCTCTTTCTTTCTCACCCCCCCTCTTTCACCCCTTCTTTCTTTCTCACTTCCCCCCCTCTCTCACCCCTCTCTCTTTCTCCCCCCCCCCTTTTTCATCCCTTCTCTCTTTCTCACACCCCCCTCTCTCACCCCTCTCTCTTTCTCACACCCCCCTATCTCACCCCTTCTCTCTCACCCCTCTCTCTTTCTCACACCACCCTCTCTCACCCCTTCTCTCTCACCCCTCTCTCTTTATCACACCCCCCTCTCTCACCCCTTCTTTATCACCCCTCTCTCTTTCTAACACCCCCTCTCTCACCCCTCTCTCTTTCTAACACCCCTCCCTCTCTTTTGTCTCTTTTATCCTTCATATTGGAGCATTAACACCTTAAACTTAATCCTCCCACTGTGTGTGACTAGGTACATGAACCCCTTCACCTCCTCCTCCCTCTCCCTCCTCCTTCCACTAATACCAATGATGGAGCACTATTCCTCCCACTGATACCAATGATGGGGCTCTATTCCCCCCCACTGATACCAATGATGGGGCACTATACCCCCCACTAATACCAATGATGGGGCACTATTCCTTCCACTAATACCAATGATGGAGCACTATTACTCCCACTGATACCAATGATGGGGCACTATTCCCCCCACTGATACCAATTATGGGGCACTATTCCTCCCACTGATACCAATGATGGGGCACTATTCCTCCCACTGATACCAATGATGGGGCACTATTCCTCCCACTGATACCAATGATGGGGCACTATTCCTCCCACTGATACCAATCACTGATACCAATGATGGGGCACTATTCCTTCCACTGATACCAATGATGGAGCACTATTCCTCCCACTGATACCAATGATGGGGCACTATTCCTCCCACTGATACCAATGATGGGGCACTATTCCTTCCACTGATACCAATGATGGGGCACTATTCCTCCCACTGATACCAATGATGGGGCACTATTCCTCCCACTGATACCAATGATGGGGCACTATTCCTTCCACTGATACCAATGATGGGGCACTATTCCTTCCACTGATACCAATGATGGAGCACTATTCCTCCCACTGATACCAATGATGGGGCACTATTCTTTCCACTGATACTAATGATGGGGCACTATTCCTCCCACTGATATCAATGATGGGGCACTATTCCTCCCACTGATACCAATGATGGAACACTATTCCTCCCACTGATACCAATGATGGGGCACTATTCCTCCCACTGATACAAATGATGGGGCACTATTCCTCCCACTGACACCAATGATGGGGCACTATTCCTCCCACTGATACCAATGATGGGGCACTATTCCTCCCACTGACACCAATGATGGGGCACTATTCCTCCCACTGACACCAATGATGGGGCACTATTCCTCCCACTGACACCAATGATGGGGCACTATTCCTCCCACTTACACCCATGATGGGGCACTATTCCTCCCACTGACACCAATGATGGGGCACTATTCCTCCCACTGATACCAATGATGGGACACTATTCCTCCCACTGATACCAATGATGGGGCACTATTCCTCCCACTGACACCAATGATGGGGCACTATTCCTCCCACTGACACCAATGATGGGGCACTATTCCTCCCACTGACACCAATGATGGGGCACTATTCCTCCCAATGATACCAATGATGGGGCACTATTCCTCCCACTGACACCAATGATGGGGCACTATTCCTCCCACTGACACCAATGATGGGGCACTATTCCTCCCACTGATACCAATGATGGGGCACTATTCATACCACTGATACCAATGATGGGGCACTATTCATACCACTGATACCAATGATGGGGCATTATTCCTACCACTGACACCAATGATGGGGCACTATTCCCCCCACTGACACCAATGATGGGGCACTATTCATACCACTGATACCAATGATGGGGCACTATTCCCCCCACTGACACCAATGATGGGGCACTATTCATACCACTGATACCAATGATGGGGCATTATATCTCCCACTGACACCAATGATGGGGCACTATTCCTCCCACTGATACCAATGATGGGGCACTATTCCTTCCACTGATACCAATGATGGGGCACTATTCCTCCCACTTACACCAATGATGGGGCACTCTTCCTCCCACTGACACCAATGATGGGGCACAATTCCTCCCACTGATACCAATGATGGGGCACTATTCCTCCCACTGATACCAATGATGGGGCACTATTCCTCCCACTGATACCAATGATGGGGCACTATTCCTCCCACTGACACCAACGATGGGGCACTATTCCTCCCAATGATACCAATGATGGGGCACTATTCCTCCCACTGACACCAATGATGGGGCATTATTCCTCCCTCTGATACCAATGATGGGGCACTATTCCTCCCACTGATACCAATGATGGGGCACTATTCCTCCCACTGATACCAATGATGGGGCACTATTCATAC
The DNA here is from genome assembly GCF_062004578.1 of Staurois parvus. Taxonomy (NCBI): domain Eukaryota; kingdom Metazoa; phylum Chordata; class Amphibia; order Anura; family Ranidae; genus Staurois; species Staurois parvus. The sequence continues at coordinate 410,804 of NW_028318693.1, forward strand.
CACTGATACCAATGATGGGGCAATATTCCTACCACTGACACCAATGATGGGGCACTATTCCCCCCACTGATACCAATGATGGGGCACTATTCATACCACTGATACCAATGATGGGGCATTATTCCTCCCACTGACACCAATGATGGGGCACTATTCCCCCCACTGACACCAATGATGGGGCACTATTCATACCACTGATACCAATGATGGGGCACTATTCATACCACTGATACCAATGATGGGGCACTATTCATACCACTGATACCAATGATGGGGCACTATTCATACCACTGATACCAATGATGGGGCACTATTCCTCCCACTGATACCAATGATGGGGCACTATTCATACCACTGACACCAATGGTGGGGCACTATTCCTCCCACTGATACCAATGATGGGGCACTATTCCTCCCATTGATACCAATGATGGGGCACTATTCCTCCCACTGATACCAATGATGGGGCACTATTCATACCACTGATACCAATGATGGGGCACTATTCATACCACTGATACCAATGATGGGGCATTTTATGCTTCCACTGGCCACAGTCTGGACCTTCTACAGCCTGAAGAACAGCAAACTGGCCGTTTGTTTAGTAATATTGGAGACCCCAGGTATAGTGTATGGTGACCCCGTCATGGACATGTAGTTTTAGGTTGACTTTAAATAGGGGACAAACAAATGTAGACAGAACTCCACACTTATTTTAAGCAGTTACAGCAACAGATTCAATATTTTAAACCATATAAATGAAAGCTGATTATTGTAAGCACCCCCACAGTTTTATGGTTTGTCCCAATCCTGTAAGGCTGACCATTCACTATACAATCTGAATCTACAATCTTCTTAAAATACGCCATTAAGTTTGAAAACGAAACAGAATGTGTAGGTCTGTCCTGGTAACTCTCAGGGGCAGACTGACCATTTGGAAACTTGGGCACTGCCGAGGGCCCGCGGTCAGTAGGGGGCCCCATGAGATGTCCCTGGTACCTTTTTATAGGTTTTTTTGGGTGTGGGCGAGGACACAGGGGCCCCATGATCCCCTATTGCCCGGGGGCCCCATGAGTTGTCAGTCCGCCCCTGTAACTCTACATTTCGGTTCACACTACTGCGCGCATGTGTTTCCTTGTGTTTTAAATGTGTTCGGGTGCTTTGCATGTGCTTGTGAGAAATGCTGACAATAAGTCCCTGACTCTCTGGTTTGGCATACACAAGCACACACGTGTATTCAGACGTGTGTAATTAACAATTAATGGCACCCCCTACATGTTTGCTAAAGTGCAGCACGTTTCTCTGCATGTCTGGAAAGCATACAATTTTGTGTGCATTCCCGACATGCATAGATGTCATTCCATAAAGCAGGCCATACACTATACAATCTGATTGTAAAATATCTGTACAATCTTCAAAGCTAAGGCAGCCCATACATTAAGCAATTTTTCATTCAGCCAGCAGGTTGAACAAAGGAACAAGAAAAAAAAAGACCCAATTCCCCCATTTACATACTATCATCAGAATACACTGATGAGCATTGCATGGTGTAGCTGACGGCACAGATCGATTAGGAAAAACCTGACAGGCTGGTTGTACAGAAGTCGATTGGTAGATTGTCCTCTGTACAACCAGCCTGCCCATCTATGGAACAAAATTTCTCCGGTCCCTGCTGAACCGTCTGAATTTCCATCCACGTACGACTGCCTTAACCAATAAGAGACAAACCTAAACAATCCATTCATTGTGTGTTTGATCAGAAATGTCCATGTACTACATAGTAGATGGTAGAGCTAAAAGAGATTGTGCAATCAGATTGTACAGCGTATGGTTACCCTAAATAAGATTGTACAGAGATTGTGCAATCAAACTGTATAGTATATGGCCATCTTAACTGTCACTTTTCCTGGACAGCTCCATCTGCATGTAAAGGTATAAAAAAATAATATAAATATATAATAATAATTACATAAATCAATATAAATACAATATAAATAAATACATGTACATTATATACAGTATATAATATAGGCTCCTGTATGTACTTAAGCTCTCTGACCAGCAGCTCTGGTTAATTTTGTTACACCTACCCGGTGGTTTGTTTTATTTCCTTTTTTTGATGAAATATCTGTCACCATTAATATGGAGCTGTAGACCGGTCTCCGGAATTATGGCCGCAAGGGACGTTCCTCCCTATGGTAGATCAACGCCCCTGCCGCCTATTTAAGGCTGTGCTGTCAGGAGGGGCGTTTCACCCTGAAGAAGTCACGTGGATCGTGACGCAACGCGTCGGCACCCACTGACAGCATTTCCAGGAACGCGGTGACGTCGTTTCCGGCGTGGACGCCATTTTTTGAGTTATCATGGAGCGAGTGGAGCTGTATGTCATTCAGCATCAGAACCATGAGTATACACCCATGATATGGGAAAAAGGCGTTTATGTACTTTTTTAATGTGAGTGGGCAATTGGCTTTGTTTATTTATATATCTAATAAAAAGCAGGATTACACTATGGAGGATTTTTTCTGTTTTTAATATTATCCTACTACGGTCACATGGATTTGAGTATCCCTGAGATAGGAGAAGATCCAGAAGCAATAAGGTCGTTATCCTTAGTGTTCCATCCCTGGTGATATCTTTTCTGGTGCATGTGGGCCACCCACACAGTGAGTTGACCCGTAGGGTCGCAATAAGGAGGTGAGCAGGGGCGGACTGACCATTTGGAAACTTGGGGTCAGTAGGGGGCCCCATGAGATGCCCCTGGTACCTTTTTCATAGGCTTTTTTGAGTTTGGGCAAGGACACAGGGGCCCCATGATCCCCTATTGCCCGGGGGCCCCATGAGTTGTCAGTCTGCCCCTGGAGGTGAGGAGCCAGTTTGAACATTTGTGGATTTGTCTGCACATCATGTGGCACTGTGATCACCCCACGTAGCTTGCTGTGTTTTCTTGGTCACCAACTATGGAAAGTTTTTTATGGACTTTCACATAGCATGAACTGCATTTGAATATATGAGCACATGCACTGTATCACTGTAATAAGGATTACTAATCCCGTTTGTGTATTGATGATATTATTGTTACACCCATTTTAATATGTTATCCATTACATTGTATTATAATATGTTTGTCATAGGACAGTAGGTTCATTATTATTATTATTATTATTATTATTATACAGGATTTATGGCGCCAACAGTTTGCTCAGCACTTTACAATATAACTGGAGACAGTACAGCAATGATACAGTTCAATACAAGAGGGGTAGGAGGGCCCTGATCCTCGGAACTTACAATCTAGAAGGTATATATGTGTGTGTGTGTGTGATAACAATAATAATATATTCATAAAAAATATAAATGATATAAATACTACTACTACTACTACTAATAATATAAAGAAATATAAATATAATATAAATAAACATATATAAATAAATAAAATAATAATATAAATATGTAATAATAATAATTATAAGATAAATTATAAATATATATAATATTTATTAAATACTATTATTGTAGGTTTTGACCTAATGCAGTTACCAGAATACAATGGGACTTTAACATACAGCGAGCCTGGTTCTGGTTCTCAGAGTTCACTGTCTCTGCATGCTTGCCTCTGTTTCATTCTCTCAGATGCAGACAAGAGGAGCTTCCTACAAATATTCAGTGCAGGTATGTGCTGTGCTGGTCCCAGGGATGTCCTGCACATCATCTACATACATTATTATTATTATTATACAGGATTTATATAGCACCAACAGTTTGGTCAGTTTGACTTACATGATCGCCGTTGTTTAATCCTCAGCCACCTCTGTCCAGATTACACAAATTCCTGCCACTCTTTGATTTTGGTTTCTGTTCCCCGCCTGTCACACCTTCCATCAGACAAGTTAGACTGGTCTTCAGGAAATATTCAGCACAGAGCGTCCAAATGAGGATGGCTTGGTGAGGTCGGCACAGAAAACAAGCATCCCTGGGAACTTATTCTACGGAGAAGGACCTATTCCCAGCCCTGACAACCCCATACAATGTCACAAACAAACAACCGGCCCGGGAATAACGTTTCCAAAGATTCTCCAAGCAGAGCTGTCCAAGTCTTTAAATGTAAGCTCGTTACTTTGTTTCAGTTTCTGTTTTCTCAAGACCCCCAAGATGTAAATCAGACGTTCCCCTACACCCTGCCCTTCCCTACCTAAATAACACTCGTGTCCGGGAGAACCCCCGATGCAGTAAGATGAAGGAATTGGACATATAAATCCTGTATAATAATAATAATATGGAATGGATTTAACTCCTTCATGCTTGAAGGTAAAGCAGATCTTAACAAAATGACTTAGAACCCCTAAACATGATGTTTTTCTAGAAAGCCGAGGCCCTGGAGAATAAAATGGTAGCCCACGCAATATTTATACAAAACTTCAGTAAAAGAAACATTAAAGTTAATTTTAGTATGAGACAAAATGATACCCATTTTTTTGTAAAATATAAAAGACATGACGTAGCATTGAATCGGGCAGGCTGACCATTTGGAAACTCGGGCACTGCCTGAGGGCCTGGGGTCAGTAGGGGGCCCCATGAGATGCCCCTGGTACCTTTTTCATAGGCTTTTTTGAGTTTGGGCAAGGACACAGGGGCCCCATGATCCCCTATTGCCCGGGGGCCCCATGAGTTGTCAGTCCGCCCCTGCATTGAATAGATACCAAACATGTCAAGATTTAAAATTGCAAAACCGTGAAATGACAACTAAAAAGCCTTCAGATATTTTCAGTTTAGGGTAAATCGCAATATGTGGCCCTAGAAATATTGTTCTCTCTCTGACTTTGCAGCAATATCTCACATGTGTGGTGCAATTGCTGTTTACATGTGTGTGTGTGTAGTGAGGACAGAGGTACTTTTACATTTTTTTAATTTTTTTTTTATTTTATCTACAGTAATTTGTTTTTTTTACACATTTTAATTTTTTAAATGTCCATTTAATATAATTGCTATTACAAGGGGGCCATCCTGTGGCCAATTATGGATATACCATTGTCTATTGGGAAATCATTGTACTCCATGGTTTCATCTTGTGGTTAATTGTGGGTATAACATCTCTGATGTGGGCAGCACAGTGACTAAATGGTTAGCACTTCTGCCTGGCAGCACTAGGGTCATTGGTTCAAATCCCAACCACAGCACCACCTGCCTGGAGTTTGCATGTTCTCCCTGTGCCTGCATGGGTTTCCTCTGAGTACTCCAGTTTCCTCCCACACCCCAAAGACATGCTGGTAGGTGAATTGATTCCTGTCCAAATTGGCCCTAGTATGTGTATGTATGAATGTAAGTTGGGGACCTTAGATTGTACACCCCTTGAGGGTTAGGGACTGATGTGAATGTACAATATATATGTAAAGTGCTGTGTAAATTGACGGCGTTATATAAGTACCTGAAATAAATAAAAATAAATAAATAACATCTCCCATTTGGAAATCATTCTGGAAATCTCTCAGGCGCCATCCTGTGGTCAAATGCTGGTATAGCATTATCCATTGGGAAATTATTCTACTCTGTCACCATCCTGTGGTCATCTATGGGTACATCATCTCCCTTTGGGAAAATCATTCTATTCTCTGGCGCTTGCATGTGGTCAAATATGGGTACAACACCACTCATTAGGAAAACTTTCTATTCAGTGGCATCATCCGGTGGTCAACTATGGGTACCACATCACCCATTAGGAAATCATTCTATTCTCTGTTGCCATTCTGTGGTCATATACAGGTATAACATAATTTTCCAGATCTACAATACATGTGCTTTTGAATTTGTGTGTAGGCTCGGGGGAATGGCAGTGCTTTTAAATTTTTAATAATTATTTAAAATCATTTTTAAGTTCAATGATTTTTATTTATTTTAATCAAATACAAGAAAGAAAGAAACAGATACAGTGCTCTGCCCAACTGAGTGTGAGAATGGACCCATGGTCTCACAGCACATATACGCTACATTGCTAAAAGTATTGGTCAGCCGGCCTTTTCACGTACATGAACTTGAATGGCATCCCAGATTTAGTCTGTAGGGTTCAATATTGAGTTGGCTCACCCTTTGCAGCTATAACAGCTTCAACTCTTCTGGGAAGGCCGTCCACAAGGTTTATGTCTATGGGAAGGTTGGACCATTCTTTCAGAAGCACATTTGTGAGGTCAGGCACTGATGTCGGGGGAGGAGGCCTGGCTCGCAGTCTCCGCTCTAATTCATCCCAAAGGTGTTCTATGGGGTTGAGGTCAGGACTCTCTGCAGGCCAGTCAAGTTCCTCCACCCCAAACTGGCTCATCCATGTCTTTATGGACCTTGATTTGTGCACTGGTGCGCAGTCATGTTGGAACAGGAAGGGGCCATCCCCAAACTGTTCCCACAAAGTTGGGAGCATGAAATTGTCCAAAATGTCTTGGTATGCTGGCGCCTTAAAAGATCCCTTCACTGCAACTAGGAGGCCAAGCCCAACCCCTGAAAAACAACCCCACACTATAATCCCCCCTCCACCAAACTTTACACTTGGCACAATGCAGTCAGGCAAGTACCCAGACATGTTCATCGTATTGCCAGACAGAGAAGTGTGATTGGTCACTCCAGAGAACACGTCTCCACTGCTTTAAAGTCCAGTGGCGGCGTGCTTTACACCACAGCATCTGATGCTTTGCATTTCCCTTGGTGATGTAAGGCTTGGATGCAGCTGCTCGGCCATGGAAACCCATTCCATGAAGCTCTCTACTTACTGTTGTTGGGCTCATCTGAAGGCCACACCAAGTTTGGAGGTCTTTAGCTATTGACTCTGCAGACAGTTGGCGACTTCTGCGCACTGTGCACTTCAGCATGCGCTGACCCCGCCCTGTCATGTGACGTGGCCTACCACTTGGTGGCTGAGTTGCTGTTTTTCCCAGTTGCTTCCACTTTGTTATAATCCCACTAACAGTTGAGCGTGGAATATTTAATAGCCAGGAAATGTCACGGGTGGACTTATTGCACAGGTGACCACCTATCACGGGACCACGCTTGGAGTCACTGAGCTCCTGAGAGCGACCCATTCTTTCACCAATGTTTGTAGAAGCAGTCTGCATGCCTAGGGGCTTGATTGTATATACCTGTGACCATGGAGGGGATTGGAACATCTGAATACAATGATCTGAAGGTGTGTCCCAATACTTTTGGCAATATAGTGTGTATGAGTTTCTTAAAATGTTTCAGAAAAGCATAAGGAATGACAGACTGATAAAACATATTATACAAATGTCATGGGTTGTAAAGAAAAGGAAAACATTACAGTGCACCGATTAGTGGGCGTCATAGAGCTTTACAGACCATATTCTAATCATAAACACTAATACGGAATTAGTCAGCTGTAAAAATTCCAGAGGCGTTAGGATACCCAAAATACTCCAACAGAGATCAGATAAAGGAAAAAAGGAAGAGTCAGGAAGAGGAAAAAAAGAAAAGCATCCTAGGACCCTCGATGAAGAGATGGAATATTCTCTTATGAGGAATTAATTGGCACATTGACATAGGTAGCCCATGGTTCCCATGTTAATTCCAACTGCCTTTGGCTATCATTAGCAATACTTGTTATTTTCTCATGGATCATAATCCAGGAGATCTTACATTTCATGCACTGCAGAAAAACTGAGGGTGGTTTCAAAGCACCTGCAACCATCATTTTAGTGGCTAAAGAAAACAAAAAAGATTAGCTGTCAAGTAAGACGGGGGATTCCTGGAGCAAGTTCATTCAACAATGCTATATGAGGCTGCTTTAAGATAGAGATATCGGTTACTCGATGGAACAAGGACAACACCCTGTTCCAGACACCTCACTCCCACCATACATGGATCATAGAGCCCCGAATCAAGTAACCCCCTAAAACACTCTAGAGAGGAATTTGGTTACATTCTAGCAAGGCGAGAGGGGATTAAATACCATTTGTTCCTAACCTTTAGATTAGTGTCTATTAAGGAGATATTTAGAATCCCCTTGAAGGAGGCTTGTGCTTGGGTATTCCAGAATTCTGGCTCCAGATCAAATGCAAGCTCCATCTCCCAAGCCAACATGTATGGTTGCTTTTGGGGGCAGATAAGCAATAGCTCATATATCAGAGAGACACCACCCCTTGAGCCCTGATCTCTGGTACACCATTTTTCCAAGGTTGTCAAGGAAGGAAGGTAGAATGTATGAGGCCAAAGAGAATGTAAAAAATGGGAAATTTGATAAAAACAAAACGTTCAGTCAGGGGCATCCCCTGGTTAGCTGTACAATGGTAAAGAGTAAAAAGTTCTCTGTGGGTGAAAAAGAATAGAAGTCCTTATCAGTCCACCATTTAAATGCCCTGAGATTCATACCTGGAGGGAAGTTGGGATTGTTAGACAAATAGGCAAGGGAAGTAAAATCCAACACCAGCGAGTCATTAGTCTTCAAACAGTCCCATAGTGCAAATGTTGGTGCCATAATCGAGGGTCTATCTTTAGGTATGCGAGTAAATAATCAATAGTGAAGGAGCGTATAGCCTGCTTCTCCATTTAGACCCAGTCTGGTTTTTCACTCCTAGAGTACACCACTGAAATTTGTGTCAGTTGTGCCGCCATGTAGTTCCATAAGTTAGGAACACCAAGCCCACCCCGGGCTCTAGGTCCAATCAGTTGTAGTAGTTCTTGCTAGTCTATGGCTCCACTTGCCCCAATTTAAACTAAGGACTTTGGATTGAAAGTGTAGATCTACCCTATGCATCGATACTGCCAAAGACTGGAAAAAGTACAAAAGTTTGGGCAGGGTAGTCATTTTGACTGAGTGTATTTTACTGAGCCACGATAGGCTGAACAGAGTCCAACTGGAGAGAAGGTCCCACAAACATTGAAATCATGGGAAATAGTTAATCATATAAAGATCTGAGTAGGAGGCAGATAGACCAATCTCCAAATACGGTAATGCTCCATCTTGCCACAAAAACAAAAAGAATGTTCACATCAGCTTGAAAACAGGACCAGGAATATTCACATTAAGCGCCGATGACTTCACCTCATTCACTCTGAGCCCAGAAAAGATCCATATTTGTGCAGTGTCTGAAGTATGTTTGTGATAGAGGTACGAGGAGACCAGGGGCGGACGGACCATTTGGAAACTCGGGCACTGCCCGAGGGCCTAGGGTCAGTAGGGGTCCCATGAGATGCTCCTGGTACCTTTTTCATAGGCTTTTTTGAGTTTGGGCAAGGACACAGGGGCCCCATGATCCCTTATTGCCTGGGGGCCCCATGAGTTGTCAGTCCATCCCTGGAGGAGACGATACAAATAGCAAAGAGTGCACACTTGTGTTCCCGAGAACCACATAAGACCCCTTTAATGTTGAGGTTGTCACGAATGGCTATTGCAACCATCGCAATTGCAAAGATTAACAGGGACAAGGGGCATTCTTGACAAGTGCCTCTTGCGCTGCAGAATGATGACCAAGTAATTTAATTTTAACCTGAGGTTGAGCGAATAAGATCCCTAACGTGCAAAGAAAATGTAGACCAAATCCCGAGACCTCTAATACCTGGAACATATAGGTCCACGACACAGAGTCAAAGGCCTTACCCGGATCATCAGAGACAGTTGTGCTCACAAGTGTGCCTCCCCTTGGAGAATTAGTAATATATAGTATGCAACATTTTCAAAAATAGCATGAGTGATCCGGCAAAACCAATTTCTTTTACTTCTTATGGGATTCATATTTTGTAACTGGAGGTCATAACAGAATGGCCCAATCATAAAACAGAACATGGCAACAAGCAAACCAATGAAATGCCCCCTGTTCAATAGTCTGCATCCCCTTAGTTCTTAATCCTGTGTATTGCCCCCTTTATCATCAATGACAGTGGTCAGTCTTTTGTAATAATTGTCTATGAGGGCCCAAATTCTTGCAGGTGGTATAGCTGCCCATTCGCCTTGGCAAAATGGCTCTAGGTCAGGCAAAGTCTTTGGTCATCTTGCATGGTCCACATGTTTGAGATCTTCCCAGAGTGGCTCTATGATATTAACCTCTTTGCCACTGATCTATAGCAGAAGTACCTCTACAAGGCAGCAGGGCTGTGAAAAATCACGTATATATACATGATTTGCGTGCGCACCACCCTACTCCACCACTGTTGGCGGCTAGGGATGTCAATCACCGAGTCCCGGCCGGTGATTCCTGGCCGGCACTTGGCGATCATCAGGTAAAGCTGACAGGGGAGAGACCTGTGTGTAAACAACACAGGTCTCTCCCCTGTTAGCATGGACATGCTGCTATGTATCTCTCTGCACAGCATGTCTCCCTAGTAAAACACAGCACACAGTAAAACACACAGCACACAGTTAACCCTTTGATTGTCCAAAAGTTAACCCCTTCCTGCCCAGTGTCATTAGTACAATGTCAGTGCTTTTTATTAGCACTGATCACTGTATTAGTGTCACTGGGGATATGAGTAGCATTAGTCAGTTCCCCCCATCCAGTGTCAGAATGCCAGCCGCAGTCCCGCTATAAGTTGCTGATCACCGCCATTACTAGTATAAAAAAAAAAATCCCAGTATACTGTATATACCGCCATTTGTAAACACTATAACTTTCAGGAAAACCAATTAATTTACATGTATTGGGATTTTTTTTTTAGCAAAGACATGTAGCAGAATACATTTTTGTCTAAATTTATGATGAAATTTGACTTTTAAATTTTTTTTATTGGATATGTTTCATAGCAAAAAGTTAAAAATATTGTTTTTATTTCTAAATTGTCTTTTTTGTCTATAAAGCAAAAAATAAAAAATGAACAGGCGATCAAATACCTCCAAAAGAAAGCTCTATTTATTGGAAAAAAGGACATAAATTTCATTTGGGTGTAGCGTTGCATGACCGCGCAACTGTCAGTTAAAGTAATGCAGCGCTGTAGCACAAAAAATGGCTTGGTAAGGAAGGGGGGGGGGGATCCTCTGGAGGGCAAGTGGTAACTGAATTTATCAGGCCCGGGTTTGGACAAAAAATAGGCCGGGCATTTTAGACTGAGCAGCCAATTTACGGGGGGGGGGGGGGGGGGGGGATGGTGCAAGGGCAATCGTGGGGGCAGATCCTCCACACTAAAATGTAAAGGGGCACTGTGATATAAAGGGGACTGCACAGTGCCCCTTTCATTACAGTGCCCCTAGAGATCTAATCATAGTGCCCCCTATATATTCATAGAGATGGCCCAATCCAGCAAAGAGGCATCCAAATTCAGAAAAGAGACATCCCCGTCCAGCAAAGAGACAGCCCAGTCCAGCAAAGAGACATCCCCATATAGCAAAGAGACATCCCAATCCATCAAAGAGACATCCTAATCCACAAAGACATCTCAATCCACAAAGACATCTCAAGCCACAAAGGCATCTCAATCCACAAAGAGACATCCCAATCCACAAAGAGATGGGATGTCTCTTTGCTGGATGGGGATGTCCCTTCTTTGACTGAGCTGTCTCTTTGCTGGACTGGGATGTCTCTTTGCTGGACCCAACTGAGCAAAGAGGCATCCCAATCCAACAAAGAGACATCCCCATCCAGAAAAGAGACATCTCAATCCAGCCAAGAGACAGCCTTTCCAGCAAAGAGACAGCTCATACAGTAAAGAGAGAGCCCCTCTAGTAAAGAGACAGCTCATCCAGCAGAGAGACAGTCCAATCCAGCAAAGAGACAGCCCATCCAGCAAGAAGACAGCTGAACCAGTAAAAAGACAGCCCGTCCAGGAAAGAGACGGCCCAATCCAGCAAAGAGATGGCCCAGTCCAGCAAAGAGACGGCCCAGTCCAGCAAAGAGACAGCCCATCTAGTAAAGAGACAGCCCCTCCAGTAAAGAGACAGCCCCTCCAGCAAGGAGACAGCTCATCCAGCAATGAGACAGCCCCTCCAGCAAAGAGACAGCCCGTCCAGCAAAGAGACAGCTCCTCCAGCAAGGAGTCAGCCCATCCAGTAAAGAAACAGCCGTTCAGCAAAGAGACAGCCTGTCCAGCAAAGAGACAGCTCCTCCAGCAAGGAGTCAGCCCATCCAGTAAAGAAACAGCCATTCAGCAAAGAGACAGCCTGTCCAGCAAAGAGACATCCTATTCAGTAAAGAGACAGCGCCTCCAGTAAAGATTAAGCCCGTCCAGCAAGAAGACAGCTCAACCAGCAAAGAGACAACCTGTCCAGCAAAGAGACAGCCCATCCAGCAAAGAGACAGCCCGTCCAGCAAAGAGACAGCCCGTCCAGCAAAGAGACAGCCCATCAAGCAAAGAGAAAGTCCGTACAAAAAAGAGCCCGTCCAGCAAAAAGGCAGACCAGTCCAGCAAAGAGACAGCCGTCCAGCATAGAGACAGCCCATGCAGCAAAGAGACATCCCATTCAGTAAAGAGACAGCCCCTCTAGCAAAGAGACAGCCCCTCCAGTAAAGAGACAGCCGTCCAGTAAAAAGACAGCTCAACCAGTAAAGACAGCTCATCCAGCAAGGAGACAGCTCAACCAGTAAAGAGACAGCTCAAACCAGTAAAGAGACAGCCCGTCCAGCAAAGAGACAGCCCGTCCAGCAAAGAGACAGCCCAGTCCAGTAAAGAGACAGCCCAGTCCAGCAAAGAGACAGCCCAGTCCAGCAAAGAGACAGGCCAATCCAACAAAGACACAGCCCAATCCCTGACACACACTCACACCGCTGCTACGGAGAGGGATGTATGGCTGCACTGCACTCACCTTCCTGCCCTGTGCAGCCATCATGGTTAGATGAGATCCTGCTGTGCTGAGTACAGTGCATTTCCAGCGGCCGGCCTGGGAGGTGTGTCCCCTACTAGCAGGTCCTCTTCTGCTCCCCCTAGTTTGCCGGAACCAGCCCTGCTGTAGGCATGACCGCATAGTGGGAGGCAAGTGGCAACCATGGTCTGTGTTAACCCTGGCCACTTACCTCCCACTGTGCGGCCCAGTCATCCACAGGCAGCTCGGCCCTGGCCCACCAGCGAAATGCCCGGTGTGCCCTACGGCCAGACTGGGCCTGGATATGATCAACATGTATGAAAACATCAGTGGTTCATATAGTGAGCTCGGTGTAGAGCTATTCACCCTGAGGTCATCACAAAGGACAAGGGGGCACTCTTTACGTCTGGAGGAGTAGAGATTTAATCTCCAAACTCAGAAAGGTTTCTTCACAGTAAGAGCTGTGAAAATGTGGAATAGACTCCCTCAGGAGTTGGTTCTGGCCAGCTCAGTGGATTGCTTTAGAGATGGCCTGGATTGTTTCTTGGATACACAGAATATAACTGGATATAACATTTATAGGTAAAGTTGATCCAGGGAATATCCGATTGCCTCTTGGGGGATCAGGAAGGAATTTTTTCCCTGCAGGAGCAAATTGGATGCTTTGCTGGGTTTTTGCCTTCCTCTAGATCAACTGTGTATATAGGATTATAACTTTTTTTTTATGGTTGAACTGGACTTTTGTCTTTTTTCAGCCAGAATAACTATGTAACTAAGAAAAAAAAATGTAAAAATTTTTGAAAAACAACCCAGTGGTGAATAAATACTACCAATAGAAAGCTCTATATGTCTCAAAAAACTATAACATTTTCATATGGGTACAGTGTTGCATGACCGCGCAATAGTAATTCAAAGTGCGACAGCACTGAAAGCTGAAAATTGGCCTGGGCAGGAAGAGGGTGAAAGTGCCTAGTAGGCAAGTGGTTAAGGTCAGGAGACTGTGATGGGCACTCCAGGACCTTCTCCTTTTTCTGCTGTGACTACTGGAGGGTCAACCTGGCCTTGTGCTTACGGTCATTGTCGTGCTGGAAAGTCCAAGAGCGTCCCATGTGCAGCTTCTGTGCAGAAGAATGCAAATTGACTGCCGGTATTTTCTGATAACATGCTGCATTCATCTTGCCATCAATTTTCACAAGATTCCCCGTGCCTTTTGAGCTCACCCCCCCCCAAAAAAAACATCAGTGAGCCACCACCATGCTTCACATTGGGGGTGGTGTTCTTGTCACTATAGGCCTTGTTGACCCTCTCCAAACATAGCGCTTTTGGTTGTGACCATAAAACTCTACTTTGGTCTTGTCACTCCAGATTACAGTGTGTCAGAAGCTGTGAGCAGGGGCGGACTGACCATTTGGAAACTCGGACACTGCCCAAGGGCCTGGGGTCAGTAGGGGCCCCCATGAGATGCCCCTGGTACCTTTTTCATAGGCTTTTTTGAGTTTGGGCAAGGACACAGGGGCCCCATGATCCCCTATTGCCCCGGGGGCCCCATGAGTTGTCAGTCCGCCCCTGGCTGTGAGGCGTGTCAAGGTGTTGTCGGACATATGACCAGGATTTTTTGTGGCACTGGCAGGGGCAGACTGACTATTTGGAAACTCGGGCACTGCCGAGGGCCCGGGGTCAGTAGGGGGCCCCATGTGATGCCCCTGGTACCCTTTTCATAGGCTTTTTTGAGTTTGGGCAAGGACACAGGGGCCCCATGAGTTGTCAGTCCGCCCCTGGCTGTGAGGCGTGTCAAGGTGTTGTCGGACATATAACCAGGATTTTTTGTGGCACTGGCAGGGGCGGACTGACTATTTGGAAACTCGGGCACTGCCCGAGGGCCTGGGGTCAGTAGGGGGCCCCATGAGATGCCCCTGGTACCTTTTTCATAGGCTTTTTTGAGTTTGAGCAAGGGCACAGGGGCCCCATGATCCCCTATTGCCTGGGGGCCCCATGAGTTGTCAGTCTGCCCCTGGGCACTGGCATAGCAAAGGCTTCTTTCTGGCAAGTGGACCATGCAGCTAATTTTTGTTCAAGTATTTTGTATTGTGCTCTTTGAAACAACGCCGCCATCTTTTTCCAGGGCAGCCCGTATTTCTCCTGAGGTTACCTGTAGGTTTTCTTTGTATCCTGAACACATCTGGCAGTTGTGGCTGCAATATTTCTTGGTCTACCTGACCTTGGCTTGGCATCAAGAGATCCCCGAATTTTCCACTTCTTAATAGGTGATTGCTCCCGAGCCCCACTCTATGCATCCATAAGGCCCATAGAACTGAGGCTTGGCCCCACCCCCCTCTCCTCACTGGCTGTGATTGACAGCATTGGGAGCCAATGCACCAGAAAGAAATACTCCCCTGCATCAGCGGTGTCACTGGAAGGGAAAAGGTCCCTGTGTCAGTGGTTTTGATGGAAGGGAAAAAGGAAAAATGTCTTTGTATTGGCAGTGTCAGTTTAATGAGGACTGATTTGGCAGTGATATAGAAATGTCCCTGCTTTTGTATAGTCACTTAAAGGAAAAATGTCCCTTTGTCCATGGTGACACTAGAAGGAAGGAATGTCCCAGCACTGGTGGTATCACTGGAAGGAAAACATGCTTCAGCATTGATGATGCCACTGGAAGGAAGAAAAGTCGCAGCATTGGTGGTGTCACTGAAAGGAAGAAATGTCCTAGCACTGGTTGTGTCACTGGAAGGAAGAAATGTCCTAGCAATTGTGGTGTCACTGGAAGGAGCAAAAGTCCCAGCATTGGTGGTCTCACTGGAAGGAAGAAATGTCCTAGTATTGGTGGTGTCACTGGAAGGGAGAAATGTCCCAGAATTGGTGGTGTTACTGGAAGGAACAAAAGTCCCAGCATTGGTGGTGTTACTGGAAGGAACAAAAGTCCCAGCATTGGTGGTGTCACTGGAAGGAAGAGATATCCCAGCATTGGTGGTGTTACTGGAAGGAACAAATGTCCATGCGTGGTGGAGTCAATAAAAGGATACAATTGTCCCAGCATTGGTGGTGTCACTGGGAGGAACAAAAGTCCCACCACTGGTGCTGTCACTGGAAGGAAGAAATGTCCTAGTATTGGTGGTGTCACTGGAAGGGAGAAATGTCCCAGAATTGGTGGTGTTACTGGAAGGAAAAAATGTCCATGAGTTGGTGGAGTCAATAAAAGGACAACATTGGCCTTGCACTGGTGGAAAAAATGTCCCTTTATTGATGGTGTCACTGGAAAGAAATATGCCCCTGCATCAGTGGTGTCACTGGGAGGGAAAAGGTCCTTGTGTCAGTGGTGTCAATGAAAGAAAAAAGGAAAAATGTATTTGTATTGCCTGTATCAGTCTAAGGAGGACTGATTTGGTAGTGATATAAATGGGGGAGGGGAGTGGCCAAGCCACAGTGCGGCAATGTGAAAGGACTCTAAGGGGGGAGCGTTTGGGGTGGTAAAAATGCAGCTCAAATATGTGTTTTTACTGCTCCCAAGTGCATACAAGCCCTGAGGGAGGTACTAAAGCTGATGTGCCTTTTTCGCATATCAAAATGCGCAGATAAAAACTTGCATGAAGCTCAATGCCCAAAAAGGTACATCTTGGGTGTATTTGTCACATGCAGAGCTCCCCATTGAAATGAATGGGCTCCCCGATGCGTGTAGTGCGGAAATATATGAACACATGCTTGCCAACATGTGGACTCTAGATATGACCGCCGACAACTAAGCATTCTGTGAATCCAGGCAAAAGCGTGTGTTTTCTTGTGCATTCACTGAACACGCAAAAATGTGCGCCAAACTTGCAGTGCCATTCCTTGTTGATGGCACCCCAGACATGGCAAGCAGACATGCGTGTGATCCGTGTCCTAGAGGGAGCCAGTCCTGACACTTCCATAATCCTCACATCCAGGGGCGGACTGACCATTCGAGCATTCGGGCACTGCTCGAGGGCCCGGGGTCAGTAGGGGGCCCCATGAGATGCCCCTGGTACCTCTTCATTGGCTTTTTAATAGGCCTTCATTGGCTTTTTGGGTGTGGGTGAGGACACAGGGGCCCCATGATCCCCTATTGCCCGGGGGCCCCATGAGTTGTCAGTCTGCCCCTGCTCACATCCGGATCCATTTCTCAATTCCCTAGTTTTAGGACATTTGACATTCTCTTGGACAATGACGGAGATTTTATTTTATATCATATTATTATGAGTATAATGAGTTATTTATGTTTTCATGGTCCCCAGACACGCCCGGATTTACATGTCTGACCTTCCCACCCTGAAATCTACCTGATTCAGCACAGCTCAGCTGATCAGATTCCACAAAGGAAGTCAGAGGAGAGGAAAGGAGAGCTCAGTGTTCTGTCGCAATGTAAAATGTCACAATTTCTGCTGCTGGGTCCCGTGTCTCTCTGGGACAGCTGCTCCTATAAATAGAACGCAGGAAGAAAGTTCATCCATTGTTATTTACAGCTCGTCTCTGCAACAGGAAAGTCAGATTGGGGGGCCCTGGCTGTGCCCACCAGGTGAGAGAGACAAAAGTCCCCATTCTTATGTGCCCCCCTCCCTGCCTGACCTGACCCCCCCCCCAGTCATTCTTCACTCTTCCTTCCTCTCTCCTCACGCCCTCTGACTTTTTCAATGTTCATGTTTGTCCACTAAACAAGGCAATCTATTTTTATTTATTTATATGGAATCTATTTTTTTTTATATATTTATAGAGAATCTATTTTTATTTATTTATAGGGAATCTGTTTTTTTTATATATATATATATATATATATATATTTATAGGGAATCTATTATTATTTTAAGAGATTTATAGGGAATCCGTTTTAACATATTTATAGTGAATATATTATTTTTTTACATTTATTTATAGAGAATCTATTTTTATTTATTTATAGGGAATCTATTTTTTTATATATATATTTATATGGAATCTATTTTTTTATATATATTTATAGGAAATCTATTATTATTTTTAGAGATTTATAGGGAATCCATTTTTACATATTTATAGTGAATATATTATTTTTTATAAATTTATTTATAGAGAATCTATTTTTATATATTTATAGGGAATCTATTTTTATATACCGTATTTTTCGCTCCATAAGATGCACCTGACCATAAGACGCACCTAGGTTTTAGAGGCAGAAAACAGGAAAAAAAAATTCTGAACTAATGGACTGCCGACAGGAGATGACCAGAGACTGCGGACAGCACAGGGATGACCAGAGACTGCGGACACAGTACAGGAGATGACCAGAGACTGCGGACACAGTACAGGAGATGACCAGAGACTGCGGACACAGTACAGGAGATGACCAGAGACTGCGGACACAGTACAGGAGATGACCAGAGACTGCGGACACAGTACAGGAGATGACCAGAGACTGCGGACACAGTACAGGAGATGACCAGAGACTGCGGACACAGTACAGGAGATGACCAGAGACTGCGGACACAGTACAGGAGATGACCAGAGACTGCGGACACAGTACAGGAGATGACCAGAGACTGCGGACACAGTACAGGAGATGACCAGAGACTGCGGACACAGTACAGGAGATGACCAGAGACTGCGGACACAGTACAGGAGATGACCAGAGACTGCGGACACAGTACAGGAGATGACCAGAGACTGCGGACACAGTACAGGAGATGACCAGAGACTGCGGACACAGTACAGGAGATGACCAGAGACTGCGGACACAGTACAGGAGATGACCAGAGACTGCGGACACAGTACAGGAGATGACCAGAGACTGCGGACACAGTACAGGGGATGACCAGAGACTGCGGACACAGTACAGGGGATGACCAGAGACTGCGGACACAGTACAGGGGATGACCAGAGACTGCGGACACAGTACAGGGGATGACCAGAGACTGCGGACACAGTACAGGGGATGACCAGAGACTGCGGACACAGTACAGGGGATGACCAGAGACTGCGGACACAGTACAGGGGATGACCAGAGACTGCGGACACAGTACAGGGGATGACCAGAGACTGCGGACACAGTACAGGGGATGACCAGAGACTGCGGACACAGTACAGGGGATGACCAGAGACTGCGGACACAGTACAGGGGATGACCAGAGACTGCGGACACAGTACAGGGGATGACCAGAGACTGCGGACACAGTACAGGGGATGACCAGAGACTGCGGACACAGTACAGGGGATGACCAGAGACTGCGGACACAGTACAGGGGATGACCAGAGACTGCGGACACAGTACAGGGGATGACCAGAGACTGCGGACACAGTACAGGGGATGACCAGAGACTGCGGACACAGTACAGGGGATGACCAGAGACTGCGGACACAGTACAGGGGATGACCAGAGACTGCGGACACAGTACAGGGATGACCAGAGACTGCGGACCGCACAGGGATGACCAGAGACTGCGGACAGTACAGGAGATGACTGCTGACCTTTGGGGAGGTGGGGAGCGGGTACCTGAATTTGACAGGTACCCGCTCTTACTTCCGCGGAGTTGTTCTTTGATCTTACCTGTTCCTCTATCCAGCCGCGCGCTGTCTTCCCGGCTTCTGTAGTGTGGGCGCTCGGCATGACAGCCGGGTGCCCAGTGCGCATGGTCGAGAAACACTTGCGCTTTGTGATTGGTCCGGCGGCTTCTGGGATCTGTCATGTGTCCCAGGTACCACCTTACCATTCACAAAAAGCACCGCTTCTTGCGCATGCGCACTTGGCACCCGGCTGTCAAGCCGAGCGCTGACACTACAGAAGCCGGGAAGACAGCGCGCGGCTGGATAGAGGAACAGGTAAGGTCAAAGAACAACTCAGCGGAAGTAAGAGCGGGTACCTGTCAAATTCAGGCACCCGCTCCCCCCCCCCCCCCCAAAGGTCAGCAGTCATCTCCATAAGGTCCCGCCGCAGAGCTGAGCGGCCGGCCCGGTATTCTGACACGGCGGCAGTGGAAATACCGGACCGGTATTCGCTTCATAAGACACACTAACATTTTCCCCCCTTTTTTTGGGGGAAAAAAGTGCATCTTATGGAGTGAAAAATACGGTATTTTTAGAGAATCTATTGTTATTTTTATAGATTTATATGGTATCTGGGCGGCACAGTGGCTTAGTGGTTAGCATGACTGCCGTGCAGTAAATGGGTCATAGGTTCAATTCCCAACCATGGTGCCTCCTGCATGGAGTTTGCATGTTCTCCCTATACTTGTGTGGATTTTCTCCGAGTACTCCGGTTTCCTCCCACACTCCAAAGACATGCTGGTAGGTTAATTGATTCCTGTCTAAATTGTCCTAGTTTCATCCCTGGCCATGTGGGATCTCCTGCATGGTAGGAATTGGGGAAAGACCTGGCAACCTACCCTGTAAAATAATTGCTAAGAGAATTCATGGAAAAAGAGTGACGGTCCATGCAATCGCCAAGGGTTGGATACGACTGAATGGAGAGATATGGTATTTATTTTTTATAAATTTATAAGAAATCTATATTTTATTATTATTAATAAATATATATATATATTTTATTTATAGGGAATTTATTTTTATATATTTAATGGAAATCTATTATTATTTTTATTTGTAGGGAATTTATTTTTGTTTTTATATATGTATAGGGAATCCTTTTTTATTTTTATTTATGCAGAATCCTTAACCCCCTTCTATCCCTTTTAAAAGAGTCCTCATGCCCAGGGGGTGGGAAGGACCAGCCAATCAGGTGACCCCTGTGATTGACCTAAATAAGAAGGTTGGAGCACTGCTCTAAGGTATAGAGGAGATTCTCCCCTAGTTCCTTTGGAGACGGGGTGCCATCATCCTGCTACATTTATCCAGAAAGTGACCGGTAATAGGGTGGAATGGACGCCGCTCTCCCAGTCAGCCCGTGTGAGATAGAAATGAGAAACGAGCTCAGCCCATGCTTCTCCACAAACATTGCCGAGTGATGCGTTTTGCACCAACCAGCTATGGCTTGGCCACAGAAGTAGACCTCTATATAGACTTCTAGAGGGCAGTAGAACTGTATAAATATATAGATAGTGCAGCGCTACAATAAGTGATATTATAGTGAAAATAAAGTGCAAAGTCAATCTGACAAATAGCGAGAAAAAAAAAAAAAAAAACAGCGGAACAGTCAAGTGCAGCATATATAAATCAAATATAAAAAATGTTGAATAAATCATTCAATAAATGTGAAACAGTAAAGTGCAGCATAACAGTGAGAATAAATAAAGTCCATAAAAATCATTGGAGTAAGAGCTATAAATTGTCTGTAAGAATATAAGTATGGCAATCACGGTGAAATATTGTGAAGCGATCCAATAGGGAATCCACCACCTCTGTCTATACTTTGTTAGTAATACTAAAAGCAAAAGATATTCCAGCCCTAGGATGGCTTCCATTGGTTGATCTGTCCCAGGATGAAGCCGCCTTGTCATTTGTTTTCCCCTGAGAACCATACTGGCCAGGGGCGGACTGACAACTCATGGGACCCCCTGGGCAATAGGGGATCATGGGGCCCCTGTGTCCTTGCCCAAACTCAAAAAAGCCTATGAAAAGGTACTAGGGGCATCTCATGGGGCCCCCTACTGACCCCAGGCCCTCGGGCAGTGCCCGAGTTTCCAAGTGGTCAGTCCGCCCCTGATCGGGGATAATCTCCAGTCCATTCATTCTGCTAAAGCTAAGCCAAGACTAGTGGCCCAGTTTAGGAAAAGGTGGCAAAAGGCACCCCTGCTTGCCAAGAAACTGAGGGTACTGCAGGTAGGTGTGGGTTAGAGAGCATGATAGGGGCAAGGCACAACTATGCAAAACCTAAAAACCTCCAAATAATAAAAAAAAGGTTTATTCATTTATTTATCTTAATAAAGACGATCTTATTCATAGTCTGGGTGGCACAGTGGCTTAGTGGTTATCACGTCTGCCTTGCAGTAAATGGGTCATGGGTTCGATTCCTGACCATGGTGCCTCCTGCATGGAGTTTGCATGTTCTCCCTGTGTTTGTGTGGGGGTTTCCTCCAGGTACTCCTGTTTCCTCCCACACTCCAAAGACATGCTGGTAGGTTAATTGGATCCTGTCTAAATTGTCCTAGTTTCCTCCCTGGCCATGTGGGATCCTGCATGGTGGGGATTGGGGAAAGACCTGGCAACCTACCCTGTAAAATAATTGCTAAGAGAATTCATGGAAAAAGTTGCTTACGAGTGACGGTCCGTGCAATCACCAAGGGGCGGATGTGACTGAATGGATAGATTCATAGTCCTTTCACTACCATCAGTTTTTCAGTGAAGAAAAATGCACCCCTTTAAATCCCATGGGGCTCGTCACACTGGTCAGTTCAGTTGCCTTTTTGGGCTGTTTCACACTGCTTCTTTGAAAAAATGCAATTTTTATGCATTTATGTTGGCGTCTTTCCTCTATCTCTGGACTGGACAAAGCACTTCTGCGAGGTGTGTTTCTAGTGCTTTTCTTTTTTTTTTTTTTTTTTTTTTTTTTTTTTTTTGTAATTGCACCAAACATGTAGCAAGCAGGACTTTTAAAAATGCACCTTCAACACAACTGACCAGTTGTAAAGAGCTCCATGGGAGTTAAGGGATAAGTTCACCTTTTTGTAAAAAAAAAAAAAAAATGAATGCATATATTTTTGCGGGTAAAAAAAGTGCATTTATTATTTTTTTTCCTTTCCCTTGGAGCCTGGAAAACATTGCACCAGCGTTCATCAGATCTCTTGTGCCATGCAGAGCTCCTGCACACTGTCAGTGTATCTGTGTGCCTGTACATCCCCCTTGAGCAAGCAGACAGTCTGACAGGAAGACTCGATGAACTACCTCAGAGCTCCACAGCGCCACGGTTGTTCACTGAGAACTACAAGCCGACATCTGCAAAGGCTGTTGGTACTTGTAGTTCCCCCATTCACAGAACTCTGTACGTGAATGATATGGCCGTGTGGGCGGAGCCCGGCATAGCTGCACTTTTTTCACATAGTGACAGTGGGCGTGGGGAGAAGATCTCTGACCTGCTGTCACAAGGAAGGGGGGGATCAGGGAGCAACAGCAGGAGCGGGAACATGTTACATTTTCCACCCTAAAAATTGGTGGAATATGTAAAATGCTCCCGAAGATGAACTTATCCTTGATACATTTTTCATGTATTTTTCTTCCACTTTTTTTTTAAACTGAACAACTGATCAATGTGAAAGGGTCCTTTAAAAGTCCTGCTTGCTGCATTTTTGGTGCATGTTTGGTGCAGTAAAAAAAAAAAGAAACCAAAATGCACCTCCCCTTCAATTAATTTCAAATGAAAAATGCCAGTGGGAAGTTGTTTTTCCAGTGAAAATGCAATGCGAACACATCAAAAAATGCAACGCACGGTGGCAAAAAACGCATATGCATTTTTAATCCCTTTTTTTCTAAATGGAGCAGTGTGAAAGAGCCATCAACCTCCTTAGGATTCTATACTTCCAGCAGTGGTGATTTTCTGCCCCCCCCATTACAGTCAGTGGTTCTATCCGTCAACTTCATGTCTGCACTGTGTCCTGTAGGGACATGACATAAGGGGTCAGTGAGATGAATCACTCAAGTCAACAAGGGGATCAAGAAGTCAGCATTCCCGGATGTGTTGGAGTCTGAGAAATTTTTGAGGACAATTTCTAATCATCATAGTAGCATTTGGTGGTGAGGGGAAGGTGAAGAATTGTTGTCCTGTCTCTCACTTTAAAATGAGCAGCAGGGTTTTTTTTTTAGCTGATTGATCTTTTTTTTTATTTTGCCCTTTGCTTGTGTTTTTTTTTTTTTTACAACAATGCAAACATTTTTGGCTGATTTCACTTTTTTGTTTTGTCCTTTGCTCGATTTATTTTAGCAACGATGTAACAGTTTGTTTAGCTGATTTTATTTTTTTTGCTCTGTCCTTTGCTCGGCTTTTTTTTTTTTTTTTAATCAATCGTGCAAACGTGTTTTTTTTTTTTTGTTTGTGTTTTTTTTAGCAGATTTTTTGTTTTGTCCTTTGCTCACTTTATTTTAGCAACAGTATAACAGTTTGTTTAGCTGATTTTGTTTTATTTGTCCATGGATTGCTTTATTTTAGCAGCAGTGGAGCAATTTATCCAGCTGATTTAATTTTTTTTGTATTTTCTTTTGCTCTTTTTTTTTTCTTTTTAATCAATAGCACAAACTTTTTTTCCTGATGGCTGCATGTCAGGACAGCCGGGGTGAGGCCCCACCTACCCCCTGCCTGATCAGGACATAACTCAATAAATGTTTGACCCACCTCAGCCTAGGCATTCTTTTTTCTTCCTCCTGCAATCAGGACAGGTGACGTCTCCTCTCCTAGCTGGTCTAATGGCTGGCTGTCCATCCGGAATCGCTCTCATGGTTGGATGCGGTCCCTGTATTCCTTTTGCTAACAGCAGCTTGACCAGGGAGCCCCGCTGCTGGTCCTCGGGGTGGCATCAGGCCGTGGTAAAGTATTGCCGGCTATGGAGTGGTACCAGGGGCAGACTGACAACTCATGGGGCCCCCGGGCAATAGGGGATCATGGGACCCCTGTGTCCTTGCCCAAACTCAAAAAAGCCTATGAAAAAGGTATCAGGGGCATCTCATGGGGCCCCCTACTGACCCTGGGCCCTCGGGCAGTGCCCGATTTACACCTGTGGTGGTTTCCTGTCAGCCGCTGGTAGGGATAAAATCCTTCCATGGTGGCTGCTGGGAATGATGGTAGTGGTGGATAGAGAGTTGTGGACACTGCTAATTGGAGCTGCGCTGGTCTCCCTGCTTCTTACCCGTGCTACTCGGTTAGTGTGTGGGGGCCAGTATGGAGTGCACGCTGCAGCCCGCTCCGAGCATGTGAGGGACCGCTCGGCCAATCAGGAGAAGGGAGGCGGGCCCAGGGTTAAGGGAGCCAAAATTTAAAGATGCTTTTGGATGAAGCATCTGGCATCCTATGTGACTGTGCCCCTGCAGTCTGCCTGCGCCTGCTATTCCCTTTCTCTCCTGCAGGTATGCATTGCACCTGCAAGGCTGTGCTCCTATGGTTCTATCTGCTGTATTGCTCTGCCTCATGCTCTTGGTTTTGTCTTTTTATAGCAGTGATAACATGCCTACCCCCTCTAAAGACCAGCGTTCTCAGAGAAGGTAGCGGAGACGTCGCCAGAGGCACATATTCATTTTTTTTTTGTCTGTGCTGACCCAGCTCCTCGGGTCTCTGTCATGATCCTTCCCAATGATCAGAAAGAATAAACTCAGAAAGGTGTAGGAGGCGGTCATCTGCAAGAGAGGATTGACATTTCCGGAGAAGGATAGAGGCCTCATGTTCCTGTTGAGCCTTTAGGGGTCAGTACTCCCCATCACGATACAACAGAGATTTGCATAATTGCCAGCCCAGACCAGGAAGATGCTGGGCATGCCCTATAAGAGCCATGCCGGGCAAGACGGCTTGTGAGACTTGCTTTAAAAGAGCAACCAAACACACAGAACCCGATAAGGTGGAGATGGTATCGCTAATGAAGCAGGCATTTGAGGAGACGCTAAAGGCGTTTGCATTGCAGCCTTCGCCGCCCCAGTTCTGTCCACCTCGTGCTCCTTGTCTCCACAGATGCCGCCAGCTAGCCAGGCGATTCAAGAGGCTCAGGAACCTTCGGCCTGAGACGCTGTTTCCTCAGAGGAGGATGAGGGCCGTTATGATGATATTGATTTTGCATTGGTTCAGCCTTTCGTGAAAGAGATTAGGCCGGCTTTGCTTTGGAAAGAACCTCAGAAGAAGCAGAGGACGTTTTCAACAAAAATGAAAAAGGAGGGGATGAATTTCCCATTCATGGAAGAAATTCAGGACATAATTACTGATTAGTGGAACCAAGCAGATATGAGAATCACTTTTAGGAATCGGCTCGCAAAGCTATACCCCTTCAAGTCTGAGAGTATTAAGAGTTATGAGGAGCCTCTGGTGGTGGATGCAGCACTTATGCGCCTTGCTAGACACCTAACCCTTCCACTAGATGACACAGGAACATTCAAGGACCTGTTGGATAAAAGAGTGGATGTGGATCTTAAAAAGATTTACACACTTGCTGGTGGGGCGTGTAGACCTTCTATGGCTTTGGGAGCTATTTCTAAGGCCATGGAGTCTTGGGGTCAGAAGTGGCAGTGGGAAGTGACCTGAGAAAAGTCAAGGTCTTGGCCTCCTTTGCCAATTTTGAAGCTAACAACTTTTATGATAGAGGCATCCATTGACCTAATTAAGATGTTGGCCAGGATCATGCTTAATGCAGTAACAGACAGAAGAGCCCTATGGCTTAGGCCCTCGGTGGTGGACCCAGCAGCCTCCAAACAAGGATGGTGTAAGATACCATTTGAAGGGGAGTACCTGTTTGGAAACAAATTAGACGCTGCCATCGCCCCACCCACGGGGGGGGGGGGGAAGTCGGGGTTTATTCCCCAGGATCATAGGCTGGTTCACAGAAGTGCAGCATACAAAAATTTGCCAAGGACCAGAGGTAGAGATCCTAAGTCTTACAGGCCAGGGAGAGAATGTCGTCATCGATGGTCTAACATTGCTGCATACTGCAAGTCGAAGAGACCAACTTCGTCTCTGGGACAGGAGTCCCTGAAGTCTTTTTGACTATCTGCTGGCTCACACTTGTCACGTGGGAGCCAGATTATTCAAGTTCCGTCAGGTGTGGGCACCTGAGGTAAAGGAGCCTTGAGTAATTTCCACCATCCGGTTCGGCCATACTTGGAAGTTCCTGAGGCATCCCCGCAGAATCTTTGCCCCGACAAAATTACCTTTGGCAAGAGAAAAGCAGGATGTTTTATGGGAATTTTATTATTATTATTCAGTATTTATATAGCGCCAAAGGGTTTGCTTAGCGCTGTACAATAGCAAGGGGGACAGAACATGAGACAAGACAGTAACAATACAATACACGAGGGGTTCGAGGGCCCTGCTCTTTCGAGCTTACAATCTAGGAGGGAGGGGAAAGTGGTACAGGAGTTAATGGCTGTGAGGGATGGAGTGGTGGGAGGAGTGGAGGAGGTCAGTTGTTATTTGAGGGTGGGGTAGGCTTCCCTGAAGAGGTGGGTTTTCAGGGTGCGCCTGAAGGTGAAGAGGGTAGGTGACAGTTGGATGGATTGGGGTAGGGAGTTCCAGAGTATGGGGGAAGTCCTGGAGAAATCCTGCAATCGGGCGTGGGAGGAGGAGACCAGGGAGCTAGAGAGTAGGAGGTCCTGTGAGGAGCGAAGGGTACGGGTAGGGTGGTATTTGGGTATCAGGTCGGTTAGGTAGTTTGGGGCGGCATTGTGAATGGCTTTGTAGGTCAGAGTAGGTCAGGCTGACAGTGAGTCGTATGGTAACATTGTACTACTTTGGTCATAGTAAAATATGAAAAAAAATCTTTAAAAAAATTATAAAAAATTAATAAAAAATTAAAAATAAAAAAATTAAAAAAAATTTTTTTTTTTTTTTCATACGGTCACCAGTCAGTTTCCCTGTTCACCGCCATGCCAGTTATATGATGACGCTGTACTGCACTGGTGACAGTATGTAAAAAAAAAAAAAATAGTGAAAATAATTTTTTTCATTTTCCGAAAAATTATGACAAAAAAAATACAACTTCAAAAAACACGCCATGCCTCTTATGAAATACGTCGGACTGTCTACTTTGCAAAAAGGGGTAATTTGGGGGATATCTGTACTGTCCTGACATTTAGGGGATATCTGTACTGTCCTGACATTTGGGGGATATCTGTACTGTCCTGACATTTGGGGGATATCTGTACTGTCCTGACATTTGGGGGATATCTGTACTGTTCTGACATTTGGGGGATATCTGTACTATTCTGACATTCTTGGACCTCAAGAAATTAGATTGGCTGTCAGTACTTCAGGATTGATCAATATTCAGATCTATACCATAGTTTGTGAACTCTATAACTTTCCTACAGACTAAAAAATACATCCTAATTTGGGTTATTTTCACCAAAGACATGTAGCAGAATACATCTCGGCCTAAATTTATGAAGAACAATTATTTATTTGTAAACGTTTATAACAAAAACAAAGAAAAAAAATTTTCAGTCTTTTTTTGTTAATTTAGCAAAAAATAAACACCCCAGCGGTGATTAAATACCAGCAAAAGAAAGCTCTAGTTGTGTGAAGAAAATGATAAAATTTTAGTTTTAGTACAATGTTTTATGACCGCGCAATTGTCATTCAAAGTGTGAGAGCGCTGAAACCTGAAAAATGGCCTGGGCAGGAAGGTGTAAAATTGCCCGGTATTGAAATGGTTAAAGAACCCTTTCTTTTGTTCTTTTCGGATAGGATCTTGCTTAGACCAATTCTAGGATTCGTACCCAAAGTTGCCTCCAGGTTTCACATGACGCAAGATATTACTCTCCCAATGCTCCTTTCGAAAAATTCCCAGGACCCAAGTCCATTGGAAGTTGGGCACTCATTGAGAGACTATGTGGATGCTACTTCCAAGCTCAGGAAGTCAGATCATCTTTTCACCATCCCTAACGGTGCATGGAAAGGCTCGAGAGCTTCTAGTACAGTAATCGCTACATTGGGGACGAGAGGGGTGCCTGTGCCTGAGGGGGTCACAGTTCATTCCACTAGAGGGGTTTCAACCTCATGGGCAGCAGTGGGCTGAGTTTCCCCGGAAACAATCTACAAAGTGGCTACATGGTCTTCTGTCCATACCTTCATGGCTCATTATTGTATAGAACCTGCGGCCTTGACTACTGCTGATTTTGGCAGGGGTGTCCTGGCCTCTGCTTCCAGTCAAAATTAAGTTTGGTTTTGCATTACCCTCCCTTGTGTGGCTAGTGTCCCTCCCTGTCTCTTATCTGATTGGATGATGGCACTGATTTAATTTTTTGGGGTTTTTTACAGGTGTCCCTCTGACCAATGATGGCACTCCTTGTCTCTGGGTTCTTCCTCCTCCTGCTAACCTACAAACAGGTAAAACGATGTTCTTTCCCCTTTTTTTAATCTATAATTTACCAAAATCTTACTTTCATATTGTAATGGATTATTATGGAGACCCCGCCTCTTCAGTCTTTACATTGAAGCTCAACTCCAGGATCAGTAAATATAATCTAAATCCATTCCTCATTTGTATTCTTCTTGAACCTTGGGTGCTTTGTGTTTTTCTTCCAGATCTGTAATCCAGTGTGAGACTTCCTGTAAAAAAAGACTGCTCGCTGCTGCCCCCTTTCCTTGTGCAGGGTGGCTGGTCCTGTCTCCGCCCCCTCCTGTCTGTCTGCAGACCCGGGAACTCGGCACAGGGATGGTGGAAATTCCTCATAATGGGCACAGAAGGTGTACAGATCTTGGAACTCAGCACAGGGATGGTGGGAACCCCTCATAATGGGCACAGCAGCTGTACTGATCCTGGAACTCAGCACAGGGATGGTGGGAATCCCTCATAATGGGCACAAAAGGTGTACAGATCCGGGAACTCAGCACAGGGATGGTGGGAACCCCTCATAATAGGCAGAGCGGGTGTACAGACCCAGGATCTCAGTGCAACAATGATGGGAACCTCTCATAATGGGCACAGCAGCTCTGCAGAGCTAAGAACTCAGTGCAAGGATGGTGACAACCCCTCATAATGGGCAAGTCAGGTGTACAGACCTGGAAACTCAGCACAGGGATTGTGGGAACCCCTCATATTTTACACAGCAGGTGTACAGACCCGGGAACTCAACACAGGGATGGTAGGAACTCCTCATATTTGGCACAGCAGATGTACAGACCAGGGAACTCAGCACAGGGATGGTGGGAACCTCTCATAATGGGTGCAGCAGATGTACAGAGCCGGGAACTCAGCACAGGGATGGTGGGAACCCCTCATAATGGGCACAGCAGGTGTAAAGACCTGGGAACTCAGCACATGGATGGCGGGAACCTCTCATAATGCGTGCATCAGGTGTACAGACCTGGGAACTGAACACAGGGATGGCGATAACCCCTCATATTTGGCACAGCAGGTGTACAGACCTGGGAACTCAGCACAGGGATGGTGGGAACCTCTCATAATGGGCACAGCAACCCATTTTGATCATGTAAATAGAGATGTTGTGGTCACCTTGTCTCTGTCTCATGGAGGGGTGTCTCTTGCTGTATCTGTCCTGAATATGAGGCGGATTCTGTATGGAGTAAAGCTGTGAAAAAACAAAAATCCTGAGTTTATAACATTGCTGGATGTAAAGAGCTGTTCATATTTACTAATCCAGGTACTTCTAGATGGATAGAATACTTCACTCCAGCAGGAGACTGGTTCTACATGTAAAGATGTCAATGATCGTCCCCATGCCAAATTATCTATTGTTTCTGGTATGAGTGATCACCATTGTGTCCCACTGCCGTCCACTGTGCACAGCTCAGGACATAAAGGTGGAGCAGAGGGTGATCAATGAGCAAAATATTACAGGTATGGACAGGGGCAGACTGACAACTCATGGGGCTCCCGGGCAATAGGGGATCATGGGGCCCCTGTGTCCTTGCCCAGACTCAAAAAAGCCTATGAAAAAGGTACCAGGGGCATCTCATGGGGCCCCCTACTGACCCCGGGCCTTCGGGCAGTGCCCGAGTTTCCAAATGGTCAGTCCGCCCCTGGGAATGGAGCTGCTGAGACTTCAGGAATTTGGAGAGACGTACCTTCTGTAAGGAAATGTCTTATGAACAGGTATCCATTCTGTATAATGCCTCCATTTCTAGATGTGTGATCAGTTAGTTTCGATTTTGTAACTTCTCTCTCGTTTCCTTACATTAGTTTCATTTCTGTAAACGGAACTTCCTTATATGGGATCCCTCAACTAACTGCAGTTTCTGGTCTTCATGTTACTATACTGATCAGAATGGAATGTTTAATTGGTCATCCTGAGATTAATCAACGCCTACGGAGTTCTGTATAACAGTTCTTGTCACGCATTAAACTTTCAGAGATTTAGCTTGCACTAGGGGCGGACTGACAACTAATGGGGCCCCCGGGCAATAGGGGATCATGGGGCCCCTGTGTCCTTGCCCAAACTCAAAAAAGCCTATGAAAAAGGTACCAGGGGCATCTCATGGGGCCCCCTACTGACCCCGAGCCCTCGGACAGTGCCCGAGTTTCCAAATGGTCGGTCCGCCCCTGGCTTGCACACTTCTGTGTCGGAGCTTTATTTCTCCCGGGCCTGAGGGTGAAAATAACGAGGACAGGGGCTACAGACCTAGGTTGAATCCTTGCACCTTCAAAGCTATATTTTAAATGACAGCACCTATCTGAGTTTGGATTTTTTGCTGCCAACAGGGGTTGTACATTAAGTTATATTCAGGGGCGGACTGACAACTCATGGGGCCCCCGGGCAATAGGGGATCATGGGGCCCCTGTGCCCTTACCCAAACTCAAAAAAGCCTATGAAAAAGGTACCGGGGCATCTTATGGGGCCCCCTACTGACCCGGGCCCTCAGGCAGTGCCCAAGTTTCCAAATGGTCAGTCCGCTCCTGGTTACATTACTTTATGGGCTGACCATGCACCTACATTACCGTTTTTGCGTCTAGTGCATTGCCCTCTACAGGTATAGTACATTGAGAGTGCCATTCAAATGGCTGTATCATGCAGTGCACCATGGTTGGTGCATTCTCATGCTTTAACTTAGTAGGGGGTGGTAAAATTGGATTACACATTACTGTAAAGTACTGACCTGTTGGTTACACTCTATTACTCTTGATGTGCGGGTGGGGGACCAGTGAGTGGATCCTCTGCCCACTCTCCTGGTTGTGTGGCTGTACCCCCTCACTCCCAGGGGTATCTAGACGCTGGCCCACTTTCCCCAGGGCTCAGCAGCCAAGTGGCATCTCTGATCACTCTTGCTCTCTCACTACATCCACTATGTTACCTGAAGAACTCACACAGTGGCTGCATGTAGACAAACTTCTTTGCTGAAGAATCAGTGTACTATGGTCAATCAGGCCTTGGGCCCAACACAGTCTGTTAAACAGGTTTTTCTCCAAAAACAATCCCTAGTCCCATAGGGTTAGTGAGGTATCCCTTGTGCCCATCTCCAGGGGGAAAGGAAAAGGGGTAAGTTCCTGCTTCTATGTGCTGTTCCCCTTCATGGCTCTCCTTCCCATGGCCAGCAACTTTCTCCTTCTACCTAAACTTCTCCCACACTATTTCAGAGAACCTGCCAGGAAGGAAATAAACTCATCCTCCTTCCTAGAAGCCTTTAAAAGTGTAACCCTCTTAGGTGGGCCCGACCTTAACCTACCAACCTAAAGGGTGCCAGTCAATTTAGTATGTCTCAGTTTTTTCAAAACACTGTAAAATCAGGAGAGGGGATTAAGTCAAAGGATAACCCACAGTAGATACAATTGGCTCCAGACTTCTCTTCCAGCAACAGCCAATAAGACTATGGACCTTCAAGCTGAAGCTGGCAATCTGTATTGGTGGACTATTGGGCACAACCAAATAAAATGAATACCTTCTAGGGTGAGAAGCCAGAACTTCTTGAAATGTCCACTACCACCAGCAGCTTATACTCAGCAGTACCCTCTTTCAGCACAGCTCCCCAAAAAGCAGGCCTGGGAGGAAAAGACCTCCAACACTGTGTACTCTCCTGGCAAGTCTAGGAGGCAATGACCACTCTCCAAGGTTACCTCAAATATGTATATCTTCCCTCAGCATTACTAACAATAAATCTCTTGTGATTTGCCAGAAAGAATGCTGGGATGCTGTAAGTCACAGGGTTGCTGGAAGCAGGTTGGAGGAAAAAAGTTGGGGTGCACATGGGTTACACAAGAATAGGATACAGCTGGCAGATATTTGGGTCTCAGGAGCACTGGAAGTGTTAGGAGTCACTGGGGATCACACAGAAAACTTGTTGGAGGCACTAGGGAGTCCAGCTGATGGTTTGCTCAAATGCTCAGACATACTTTGGCAGGTCCTTTAAGGTGGCGTCCCCTCTGTGATTCACTGCAGTGCTGACACTCGCGGAGGCTGCCTAATGTTCAAGTCCCTTTGAGGACTTAAATGCTTGAATTACTTCGCTGTTTGTGAGTATCATTCTGTATTGAATAAAATTTTGTTACTGAGGTAATGCGCAAGGTTGGTGCGCTTTTTGTTTTGTTTCGCTTTGCAGTACTGGTCGGGCTTCCCCAGCCTTGTTTGAAACTGCACAACCCTATATGCACTGGTGGTCAAATTTTTCCAGTTCTGGTTCCATCTATCTGCCACCTATCTGGGTCTCAGAGTGCAGGAGAGTTCATTTCTGGTTAAAGCAAATTTGACAGCCTATCAAAAGCTCTATGCCTGTCAAATGATCCAGGACAAAGGTCCAGGTGACCAGGATAAATAGGTTAAATCTCCCCAAGGAGATGCTAAACAGATAATGTGTAGCAGAGATGCTAACACACACAAATTAGCCAAAAATTGTACATATACCATTTTTTTTCTGATGTAGCACACTAGGACCCAGGGGCGGACTGACAACTCATGGGGCCCCCGGGCAATTGGGGATCATGAGGCCCCTGTGTCCTTGTCCACACTCAAAACACACCCAAAAAAGCCTATAAAAGGTACCAGGGGCATTTTATGGGGCCCCCTACTGACCCCAGGCCCTCGGGCAGTGCCCGAGTGCTTGAATGGTCAGTCTGCCCCTGCTAGGACCATGATAATGCACAAACTTTCATTGTGGTGTACTGCAATGTATGTGCACCTAAGGGGCATTGTCTTTGGGTGCCAAAGAAAGGCTCCATAATGGTTAGGTCTGGAAGGGCTCCTAGATTTTCTGGCAAGTATGTAGTGTGAGGGACTGTCTGATTGGGTATGGACAGAATTAATTTTTAGCTAGGCCCTTTCATTACATAAATGTTAGTGTAAGGGAGACTGTGTGCAAAATGTGTAGAATTTGTTTGTAACGTGTGTGACTAACTTGAACCAGTGCTTCAGTTTGTGGTTTTTTTTTTTTTTTTTACCCTATGAAGGTTGTGAGTCTACGGGTCCAACTGGGAATCTACCAGGACTCTTTTGATGACCAATATGTTGGATGTGTGGATAGAATGGAATCCCTGGCACCAGATATACTCAAAGAAGAAAGACAGATAAACAAGGCGCTGGATGTGGCTTGGTTGGACGCCTCTGAAACATGGCCAATCAGAAAGACATTGATAAAATCTCTTCCAGCTGGATTCAAAGAAGAGTACGGGATTGCCTTGTTAGTCTACAGCAATATGACCCTACCGGTGTACAAACAGTTAAATCGGGCAGTAAGGGAATATGGCACCAATTCATCATCCTTTTCATTCCACTCCTTACATTTTTACCTCACCAGAGCCCTGGCGTTGCTCCGTGATGGGTGTGCAGGGCAGCCATGGCTCACATACCGGGGATCGAGCAAGATCATGTTTGAACCCCCTTCCAACCTCAGTGACCCTGTCAGACTCGGCCAATTCACCTCTTCATCTACCGACATCAAAGAGGCGCAACAATTCGGCAACGCATCCTTCTTCAACATCACCACATGCTTTGGGGCCGCCATAGAGAAATTCTCCTACTTCCCGTCCCAGAAGGAAGTTCTGATCCCGGTGGATGAGGTCTTCCATGTTGTGCGCTACATCGAGAAGGGCAACAAGTTTGTATTGCAGTCGTCCAGCAGGAGATGCAGCTTCTACAATTGTGCCTATCTGGGAGGTGAGTTAAAGGGGAGCTCAGATCAGGCTAAGATCCTTCAACAGATTTATATTACTTTGGCACTCTTCGCATTCCACCACTGTGAGCTGCAAAAGTGCCTGTGCTAAACATCACAGCAGGGCTTAGCTGATAGTCCTCAATGGGGCCCTGGCCAAGAACACATTTTTGTCTCTCCCATTCAGCTACTGCCCCAGTATAAATAAATATTCACTATGTATACAATGTTGTAGACAAATCTATACTAAAAATGGTTCACAAAGCCCCAGAGGGCCCATGTGAAGCTGCAATATTGGTACTCAGGTTTATCCTGTAACAACATTTCTTACAGCAGTTGTTCAGTAAGCATGTTCAAAGTATTGCCACTAGAGAAAGCAGCAAAGAAACCTGTAAATGAAGCAATTCTAACTGACTTCACCTCCGCAACATCTCCAAAATACGCCCGTTCCTAACCCCGGAAAACACTAAGCAACCCATTCACTCCCTCATTATATCACGACTCGACTACTGTAACTCCCTCCTTATCGGCCTACCTCACCGCAGGCTATCCCCTCTTCAGTCTATCCTGAATTCTGCGGCCAGACTCATCCACCTTACTAACCACTCCGTATCCGCCACCGCTCTCTGCCAAACCCTCCACTGGCTTCTGATTGCCCAACGGATAAAATTCAAAATGCTAACCCTGACGTATAAAGCTGTTCATAATACTGTCCCAAACTACATCACCGATCTGATATCCAAATACCACCCTAAACATACTCTCCGCTCCTCACAAGACCTCCTACTCTCTAGTCCCCTGGTCTCCTCCTCCCATGCCCATCTCCAGGACTTCTCCAGGGCTTCCCCCATCCTGTGGAACTCCCTACCCCAATCCATTAGACTGTCACCTACCCTCCTCCCCTTTAGGCGCACGCTGAAAACCTATCTCTTCAGGGAAGCCTACCCCACCCTCACCTAATTGCCGATCTCCTCCGCTCTTCCCACCACTCCATCCCCCACAGCTATTTCCTCCTGTACCACTATCCCCTCCTCGATTGTAAGCTCCAAGGAGCAGGGCCCTTGAACCCCTCATGTATTGAATCATATTGTCACTGTACTGTCTCGTGTACTGTATCCCATTATAATGTACAGCGCTGAGCAAACCTTTCTGGCGCTATATAAATCCTGTATAATAAAAATTGGTAATAGAAGAGAGGGTGGAGTGTGGGTTACTGAGGCAGATCCATGCAGAACTATTAAAAAAACATATTATATGTTTCTATTGGTATCAATTTAAAAATTACTTAAAACCATGCCAGTTATACCTAACGGGGCCCCACTGTGCAATAAAACTTTGCAGGAGATAGCATAATTGCACTTACTGAAAATGTTTTATTAAAGTTGAAAATGTGTGCATGTCCATAGGAAATGAACAAGCCATCCTATGGACCTGTGTAGACAGGCTTTTGTTCACTTCAAGCAGGCTTTGCATTCCCATACAAGTCTATGATGATACAAAAACCACTAGAAGCAGGTCAAATGCAATTGAGGTCAATGCAGATCAAATGTTCCTTCCAATGAATGGTGTAGTGCAGGGCTGGTGCTAGACTATTTTGTGCCCTAGGCAAGACCAGCTACTTGCGCCCCCCCCCCCCCCAAAAAAAAAAATTAAAAACAGATGCCACCAGCACCAATATTAACCGCCTCCCTCATATCATATGACGTCCTCCCACTCTAATCGCGCATGCTCGCCCCTGGGAGCACGCAGCGCGCCGATCGGTGGTGCGCTGTGTCCCTGGGACACAGTGGTTCACCGTTCAACGGACAGAGTCGAAAATGTCGGCTCTCTCATGTGATCAGCTGTGTCCAATCACAGCTGATCGCATGTAAATAAGGAAATGCCGGTTATCGGCATTTCTCTCCTCACGAGCTGTCACACTGACAGAGGAGAGGAGAGGAAAGCCAGTAATCGGCATTCCTCAGAGGGGACATCTACACTGATCATCAGGGCACTGATTATCAGTGTGCCCTGATGATCAGTGTAGCCCCAGCAGTGCCACCTGTCAGTGCCCATCAGTGCCACCTGTCAGTGTCCATCACTGCTCATCATTACCACATATCAGTACCCATCTCAACTGCCTTTCAGTGCCACCTATCAGGGCCATATATGAGTGCTGCCTTTCAGTGCCCATCAGTGATGCCTGTCAATGCCCATCAGTGCCACCTACCAGTGCCCATCACTGCAGCCTCATTAGCACACATCAGGAGAAAAATCACTTATTTACAAAATTTTATAACAGAAACTAAGAAAACTTTTTTTTCTTCAAAATTTTCAGTTGTTTTTGGGATGTTTAGCAAAAAATAAAAACCCCGAGGTGATTAAATACCACCAAATGAAAGCTCTATCTGTCTCAAAAAAATAACAAAAATTTAATTTGGGTACAGTGTTGCATAACCGCGCAATTTGTCATTCAAAGTGCAACAGCGGTGAAAACTGAAAATTGGCCTGGGCAGGCAGGGGGTAAAAGTGCCCGGTAGACAAGTGGTTAAAGATGAAATCCGTGTCCTGGACAGACTGTATCTGTAGCTGGCAGTGGCTGGGTGGCAATGAGTGGAGGATGATGGATCCACACTCTGACATCCAGGGGCGGACTGACTATTTGGAAACTCGGGCACTGCTCGAGGGCCCGGGGTCAGTAGGGGGCCCCATGAGATGCCCCTGGTACCTTTTTCATAGGCTTTTTTGAGTTTGGGCAAGGACACAGGGGCCCCATGATCCCCTATTGCCTGGGGGCCCCATGAGTTGTCAGTCCACCCCTGCTGACAGCCCAAGCTGGAATTCCCCAGGCAAGGGGGAGGAGATAAAACGCTATGACAGCAGGCAGCCCAGCTCCCACACACACACACACCGAGCGAACACCTGAACTGAGTGATCCCACACAGTGACAGATCCAACACAACACACCACCACTAACACTGACACAGATCAGCAGGCACTAGAAAAGTAGGCTTTACGATTGTGATGATGTCATCACTCACTGACACATTGCACATGTGATAGATGGGTGGCCGGCCGGGTCACACTCACACAGACACGAGACATCAGAGCCAGACATTACCTTCCTCAGGTACAGCTTCACCTCCACTAATGAATTGGAACAGAACGGCTGGAACTCCAGTGATCAGCAGCAGCTGCTAGCCAGGTTGCAGTAAGAGACTGTGTCTGAGAGGAACACTGGAAGGAGCTGCAGCTCAGCTGCTACACTGGCCCCAGACACTGGGTATCTTCCTCTGTCTTTTCTTCCTCCCCTCTGCTGCCTCTCCCCCAGCTGGAGGATCATTCATGACGTGGTGGCATTCCATGCAGAGAGTTCTGGCCTGTTCTGCACCCAGGCGCCCCTAGGTGCCAGTGTGCCTTAGGCAGCTGTCTAGTTTGCCTAGTGGAAGCACTGGCCCTGGTGTAATGGCACCAAACTGATACTGTCAACACAAGACAAAAGCTCATCCATACAGTTCTTAAACCACCCCAAAACATAATTCAGTATTGGGAGTGTTAGGTCTTAGGTCCAAGACCTTAAAGTTGAATTCTGGGAATTTTAAAGAACTACCCTTGCAGCATCCCCCACCCCCACTGCAAGGTTTACTTTTAATACTTGTTTAGTCTAGTGGTACCTTCCTTATTTCTTGCTCTGGCAGGCTCCCTCCATCTATGCAATTGGTCCCCCAAAGTCTTTTCTTTTGTTAAGATGCTCAGGCTTGGGGTTTATTCTTAGGTCATCAAGTACAATGCAGGACCAATAGACCTGCATTGTACATAAGGACAACAAGGGCTTGTCCACAATTCGGAGTATCAGAGAAAAGAAGTGAGCACCAAAAGCCTGTTGGGGGATGGGGGGGGGGGGGAAGAAAAATGTAAGTGTTACAGCCTATTGCTCTACCCATAGACTAAGCAAGCATGTAACCCTTGCAGTACAGAGGTGAGCCTACTGAGGGGGTATTTTTTTTTACCTAATTCCCAAGGTCCAGATATAATTTGCACCATGTATGTAATCCTTAAAGTGGTTGCAAATCTCAAGCATGAAATACCGTATGAAAACAGCATATAGTGTGTACTTGTCTGAATCCGGAGCACTTAGTATCATTTTTCTCTGCAGCCTCCTTCCTCTATCTGCATAACCCTAGGATCGCAGCTAAGCATTCTCTGCAGCGTTTTGTATTTTTCAGAAATGCAGTACAGTCTATTTAACATGATTTCCTATGGGACATGTTCACATCTGTACGTTTTCACCCGGTGCATTTTTTGGAAAGGGTCGGGGATGCAAAAAGATGCGTTTTTGGTTCTATAGACTTCAATGGAAATGCTGCAGAAAAGCATGTATTGCATTGTTGCCGCATTTTTGATCCATGTTGCATTTTATATCTGCCTAGCAACAAGAAAAATGAACCCCCCCCAAAAAAAAACCTCATTAAAAATGTGGAAAATTCACATCCAAAACTCAATGCAGAAATGGCTCAAACGCAATCTGCATAGGTGTGAACCTATAGCCTTAGCCACTTCTGACAAGAAAAAAGGTAATGGGAGGGAGCTCCAGCAGATTGACAGCCTCAGGGGGAAAGGGTGTGTCCCTTCCCTCCAATCAGGGCTCCGAGATCCCTTCACTGAGCTCTGTACAGTGTAACTTCAGCTCCCTGCCCCCTGCTTTTCATAGCTGAGAGATGCTGTGTAAATTCTGCATTTTAATGGCTGTAGAAAAGAGAAGGTTGCAGATAAACAGGTACAGCTTATGTGGGAGGATTAATTTCATCTCTGTGCATCACCTAAGGTCAGTCACTTCACTGGCAGGGGCGGACTGACCATTTGGAAACTCGGGCACTGCCCGAGGGCCCGGAGTCAGTAGGGGGCCCCATGAGATGCCCCTGGTACCTTTTTCATAGCCTTTTTTGTGTTTGGGCAAGGACACGGGCCCCATGATCCCCTATTGCTCGGGGGCCCCATCAGTTGTCAGTCTGCCCCTGTTCATTGGGTATGTAATGGTTTATAACCACTTTAAGGTTAGTGCCTCCCTACCACAAGCCTTGATTCCAAATAATATTGTATTATGTTCTGTTTAACATCATACAGTAATTGTAATTCACAAAAACAATACTCCTCTTTACTGTAGTCATTTGTGTTATATTTAGACCACAATACCGGTATAACCCTAATCTGAATCACCTCTCTCTCCCCAAGTCTGTCCCATGGTATATAATATTCAATATACAGTATTTCCAGTAACAATATAACATAATTATGCCTAACAGGTAAATCATGATTGAGGTTAATAAGAGCTTGTAAACAAAGGAAGTCCGATCAGCTGCACTGCAAACAGTCCCCTACTGTATTTCCATTGTCTGTATTGGTTTTATCTGGGTTCAATGAAGTGGATTGTTTGGAGGGCAGCCAATCGGACTTCCTTTGTTCTCATCTATGCAGCACATGGCCTGGGCTAGCACCTACAGGAGGAGTTGTGCTTGGAGATTGGGAGTCTCTCTCTATCTTGAGCAACGGGATACATTAATAAGAGCTTGTGTTTAAGGCATCAGTTTGAAATGCCTCTGGGAACATTCAGAATTCATTGATAAGTGCATCTGACCTGCGGTTGTCCTTCAGACCTGCAGTTGACCTTCCTCTAGTTTGTATTTGACTTTTTTTTTTTACCACTTTTTGACTTTCAGTTGACCTCCTTCTGACCCTTAGTTGACCTCCATCTGACCAGCAGTTGACCTCCATCTGACCAGCAGTTGACCTCCTTCTGACCAGCAGTTGACCTCCTTCTGACCAGCAGTTGACCTCCATCTGACCAGCAGTTGACCTCCTTCTGACCAGCAGTTGACCTCCTTCTGACCTACTTTAATTCTCATAGACTTATATGGGACTGCAAAGCCCGTATGAAGCAAATAAGTCCCAACAACAAAGGTCCATAATGACATCCACTATCTAGCATGCACAGCTACCATATTTAGTGGTATGAAACAGAAATATATCCATATAGATTCAACAAAGTTATCTAACATAAAACAAGTGTAGAGTGCTACGCTGATGAAAATCTCAATGGGTAATAACATCAATCAGCAATGCCATCCACCACTCTGAAATGTGTCCATTTAAGTGTGGCACTGTCATTATGTGACACATTGCATGCTGCCATTGCCTTTGTTGTCATCTTGTATTTCACAGTTTGCTGCACTTGCCAACAGAAGTTGCAATTTTATTATCTTGCACCTCTGTCATCACCACTCTGAAATCACAGTATTTACTGGTTCAGCTGGTGTCCCCACGTTAGTAAAAGAAAACCTACACAATTTAGATGTGTAGCACCCTTCTACTTTAACTAGGGGGGGGGCTAGACCCTGATGGCTAGAGAAGAGCAGATTAGCAGCTCAGGTGAGATAGTCAGAGGGGTCAAATTCTGGTCAGGAATGAGAGACTGCAGGCCAGTCCCTCTGGAAACTTCCCCTGCTCTGATGCTTTTGGAGGAGGGCCTTGGAGGCAGTGGATGGATCTGAGGAGTGGTTGGCTGCACTGTTGAGATACTTCAGGTAATCCCGAACAGGAGGCTTGGCAAGGGGCTGGACTCCCTTAAACGTGCTGGAGCCTGCTCAGTAGAAGGAGGGTGGTGGTGGGAGAGGAGTGAGACGCAGGAAAATGTGAGGCTGGAGGAGGAAGGTCACCAAGAGGCCTAGTGGGATGGGGCCTGCCTGCAAGCTTGGAGCTGGAAAGGAAGAAAACTCAGGACTTGCTGGCCCCCTGAGAGAGGGGCAGGAAAAGAGCAGCCCAGCTGATAGGCCTAGTAGCAGCAGCCAATCCACAAGCGGTACAGAAGAGGATGTGAGTGAGTACACTTGCACCCCCTGGGCGGATAGGGGAAGGAGCACTCTGGAGGGAAGCCAGATTAGCCCTTTGCTAGTAACTGTGCACCTTACTTAAGGGAAGAGGAGCCAGATCCCCTGCTCGGGAAGAAAACCTTCAGATTACTGGGTGAAGAGGAGTTCATCTAGGGCACAGGTGTCAAACTGGCGGCCCTTCAACTGTTGCCAAACTACAAGTCCCATGAGGCAATGAAAGATTGACAGTTACAAGCATGACTCCCAAAATTAGAGGCATGATGGGGCTTGTAGTTTCGCAACAGCTTGGAGGGCCACCAGTTTGACACCCCTGATCTAGGGTCTGGGCTAGCTATCCAACAGAGACTGTGTGTCAGAGAGAAGTGTCCCTTGAGGGTTAGGGACTGATGTGAATGTACAATATATATGTAAAGTGCTGCGTAAATGTACGGCGTTATATAAGTACCTGAAATAAATTAAATAAATAATCATACCGCTAGGGAGGTTGAACCATGATCTAAAATCGGCCTTTCTCAACCAGGGTGCCTTGAGGTTTCCTCAGGGGTGCCTTGGCAAAATGTCTAAAATTTGCCCAGAACTTGTATACTAGCCAGCGGGTGGAACAAGCCCGCCTTTTAGTTACACAAAGCCACAGGTTTTCATTGTGCTCCATTATGACCTTCTAGCCACAGGTGTCCTGACAACCAATGACATCATCAGTTGATAAGGAGGATGTTGGCTGCCTGCGCAGCATCCTAGTTTGACCCTTCCCCGCCTCTCTCCATCAGTGCTGGGGTCACATTAGCTCAGTGATGGTGAAAAACTGAGGGAGAAGAGAAACACTGAAGTACTAGTCAGTACCAGTGTGCAAAAGTGTATTTGCGTTGGAAGAATAAATCCCCTCTAATGTTGGGTGTCCTACATGTGTGGGTGTTGCTGCGTTATATAAATCTATTAGAAGTTTTTCACATTTTAAAATGGGGTGCCCTTTTAAAATCGTGGACAGTCTTGAGGCACCCCATTTTAGAATGGGGTGCCTCAAGACTGTCCATAATGTTAAAGGGTGCCACTGGACTGTCCATAATTTTAAAGGGTTCCTTGACTGAAAAAAGGTTGAGAAACACTCTTCTAAAGTTGCGGTGCCTGTGACCGTGGAGTCTTACTTTGGTTGGAAGTGCGTGGGGTAGAGCTTGTCCAGGGGCCAGTGCATGGGAGCTCTTCTGGATTGTGTGAAGGACCAGTGGACTGGAAGGTTGTATTACCGTCTGGGTCAGTGCGTACTTTGCGAACTAAGAAACGATACATAATGAATTGCTAATATATTTTGAGAAAGACAATGAGCTAGGGAATGTTCGCTAAATGAGGCACATTGCACTACATAGACTTTGTTGCACAACCACAGCACAGATCTCAATAATGGTAGTATCTATATTACAGAAAGCTGCAGTGAATCACTTCTAAATTTAGGGAGCAAGAGCTGGTATTACTCTTCAGGGTGAGGGTACAGATGGCACCAGGGGCGGACTGACCATTTGGAAACTCAGGCACTGCCCGAGGGCCCGGGGTCAGTAGGGGGCCCCATGAGATGCCCCTGGTACCTTTTTCATAGGCTCTTTTGAGTTTGGGCAAGGACACAGGGGCCCCATGATCCCCTATTGCCCGGGGGGCCCCATGAGTTGTCAGTCCACCCCTGGATGGCACTTCTTCTGCTCACCCACCATTACTAAAATACCCCACTCAGCCTGGTCACAGATCACTGAACTCCTCTATACACACAGCACATAAGCTGGAATCCATTACAGACAGTCTAAGCCTCAATCAGCACTGTGTGTAGGCTGCTGCAGCTACGCTGTTGTTTTGACTTATGTCCGACAGGTAGGTCTGGGGGGGCAGAATCGGCATCGGGGGGGGGGGGCACAACCCACTCCAGCACCCCCCTAGATTCGGCCATTCTCTGTTACCATTTCTTTTGAGGATCAAGTCACCCAATGTCAAAATTACTTTAGTAGTTCACACATAAAACATCCAACTAGAAACGTGCAGAACAAAAAATATTGTTTTTTGTTTTGTATCGATTTTTTTAAATTACTCATTTTGTTTTGTTGAATTTGTAATTAAATTAATTTAGTTTATTTGTTTTTTTCCAGTGGATTTGAATGGAATCAAATTGATCTGAATTCATTGTGAAGAATAACTGGTTCTACTCGAATTTCAGAAGACAGTTATATTCATTCTATTCTATTTTTCTATTCTGTTCTTTTTATTCCTTTATTTTCTATTTTACTGTTTTACTCTATTCTGTTTTATTCTTTTAGACTTTTGGAAGACAGTTGTATTTTATTCTTACATAGTTTGGCTGAAAAAAAGTCTGTTCTTTTTTACGCTTTATTTTCTATTCCTTTTCTATTCTATTATTTTATATTCTATTCAAATCTATTTTATTCTTTTCTATTTTGTTCTATTCTATTCCTTTTATTTTCTATTTTATTACTTTATTTTCTATTTTATTCTGTTTTACTCTATTCAAATCTATTCTATTTTTTCTATTCTATTCCTTTATTTTCTGTTCTGTCCTTTTTATTTTCAGTCAGCAATATGTTAATATTTCAAATTTTGTTTTCTAATTTTGATTTTGAATCAAATTTCAAAACCGAAATCAAATTAGAAAACAAAAAAAGTTAGAATTTTGGTTGAAATTTTGTGTTTAAGATTTTTTAAATTCGTTACTATTGTAATTTGAAAACTCAGATACGTCTGAATCACCAAATAATGATAATTTAGTTCTTTTCTATTCTATTTTATTCTTTTAGACTTTTGGAAGACAGTAGTTATTATTATTATTATACAGGATTTATATAGCGCCAACAGTTTTCTCAGCGCTTTACAATATAACGGGAGACAATACAGCAACAATACAGTTCAATACAAGAGGGTTAGGAGGGCCCTGCTCCTTGGAGCTTACAATCTAAGAGGGAGGGGCTAGTGGTAGAGAAGGCAGTAACTGTGGGGGATGGAGTGGTTGGAAGAGTAGAAGATTCCAGTATTAGCTGAGGGCAGGATAGGCTTCCCTGAAGAAAGAGCTTTTCAGAGATCGCCTAAAAGTGGGCAGAGTAGGTGATAGTTTGATAAATTGGGATAGAGAGTTCCAGAGGATGGGGGAAGCTCTGGAGAAGTTCTGGAGACAAGCATGGGAGGAGGAGACAAGGGAGCTAGAGAGTAGGAGGTCTTGTGAGGAGCGGCGAGTACGGTTTGGGTGATATTTAGAGACACAAGATCGTTGTATAGTTGTA
Source organism: Staurois parvus (assembly GCF_062004578.1). Taxonomy (NCBI): domain Eukaryota; kingdom Metazoa; phylum Chordata; class Amphibia; order Anura; family Ranidae; genus Staurois; species Staurois parvus. The sequence goes on from NW_028318693.1 coordinate 455,327, forward strand.
TTCTATTCTTACATAGTTATAGTTAGTCTGGCTGAAAAAAAGACAAAAGTCCATCCAGACTCTAGTCTATTCTTCTAAATTCTATTTTATTCTCTTCTGTTTTACGTTTTATTTTCTATTCCTTTTCTATTCTATTTTATTCTATTATTTTATATTCTATTCAAATCTATTTTATTCTTTTCTATCCTGTTCTATTCTATTCCTTTATTTTCTATTTTATTCTGTTTTACTCTATTCAAATCTATTCTATTCCTTTTATTTTCTGTTCTGTCCTTTTTATTTTCAGTCAGCAATATTAATATTTCAAATTTTGTTTTCTAATTTTTTTTTGTTTTCTAATTTGATTTCGGTTTTGAAATTCGATTCAAAATCAATTAGAATTTTGGATGAAATTTTGTGTTTAAGATTTGTTTAAATTTGTTACTATTGTAATTCGAAAACTCAGATACATCCGAATCATAGAATAATGAGAATTGAATCTGAATTTAAATGTTTTAAATTTAGAACAAAACGAACCACACATATCTGCACCCAACATGCTTCTGGGGGAGGGGGGAGGGAGGAGGGACTCGCCAAACATAAGGGCTTATGATATAATCAGAACTTGTATTGACTCAGGAAAGGGTTATCCTGTATCTGTACAGCTAGAATGTTACTGGATCAGGAGAGTCAGTAGCCAGTAATGCCAGTGTTAAGCATCACTACATATATACAGTGTGTGTATTTATGTATGTGTGTGTGTATGTGTGTGTGTGTGTGTGTATATATATATGTGTGTGTATATATATAAATTCCTCGCTCACTTACCCGCATTTTGTCTTTCCAGGCATTAAACGACAGCACTGCATGTACAATTCAGGTAAGAACCTCCTTTATTTTTAATTAGAAACAGGCTTTGCTCATCATATATCATACCGGAGATTGCTGGCCAGAATGTGAAACACAATTTTTTGCATTGCGAAATAAAAGATGTGAAGTGGCGGCATTTCAAGACACAGGTTAGAATTGGTTAGATTAGTGCATCTTCATTTATAGGAAACAAAAAAAGTGGATGACTGCACTCCAATAGAACGGACTCCTTTATTGATACATATCCATAAACCTGGAACAGCCAGTGGTGTATTTAGGTTTCATACTGCCCTAGGCAACACAAAAATTGGTTCCTTCCCATGGAGAGACCATGACACCAGCTAACTCCACCCTTCCCCACAAAGAGAGCCTGACATTGACCAACAACACCCCAGCCCTGCCCCCACTTGAGAGAGCCTTTCACTGCCACTGCCCCCCATACACTGGCAAGCCCCCCACCCCAGCAAGACACTCATCTTTACAGCTCCCCAGGAACAAGAGTCAAGCTCTGCATACACCATCAATCAACCTGCAGCCTTTCTGAGATGCCACCTGGTCCCCGTGCTGCGTGTGTTCCTGCTGCCTTTCATTCTTTCAGGGGACGGCACTGCCCCCCTGAAAAATGCCGCCCTAGGCAACTGCCTTGTTTGCCTTGTGGTAAATACACCCCTGGGTACAGCTGGGAAAGTGCGGATCGGCCTGCACTGGTATTACATGTGTTTTTCATTATACTGAATTATACAATTTTTTCCATTTAACTGACTTTAGAAGGAATTCACAAAAGCTTTAACATAAGGATAAGGATCTTTATTTAAGCCAAGACAGTTATTTTTTTTAAATAAGCACACTTATTCTGGTGTTCAATCTTTGAATTTAGCCTATTTTGTACAGAATAAAGGAAACCTCTTTGAGTCTGCACATAAAAGCTATTGTTAATGCATTTATCAATTAATCTGGCAAACGGTTTCATTTACATGGGACCTGCTGTCCTGCACTGCTGAGCCATACCTGCCTGTCTTGAACTTACCAGTTATTTCAGCTATGGTGGAGAAGGAGGATCAGGACTGACAAGGTATTTTTTATTGTACCTCATATAACCAGATCAGGCAGTTATGGGCCCCCCTAGGAGTTTTGGGCCCTGGGCAGCCATTCTAATCTGCTCAATGTGGGCATGTCACTGGGTAAGACAATCAATAGCAGACTCTCTCAGAATTTTCACCCCAGAGGAACCCTTAAAATAATTTTCACATTTCAGGGAACCTCTGTTAAACCGAATTAATTGGAGGACAGCTGACAAATGCCCCTTACATTGGTGGCCAATTAGAAGAATGCCCCTTACATTAGTGGCCAATTAGATCAATGCCCCTTACATTGGTGGCCAATTAGATCAATGCTCCTTACATTGGTGGCCAATTAGATCAATGCCCCTTACATTGGTGGCCAATTAGATCAATGCCCCTTACATTGGTGGCCAATTAGATCAATGCTCCTTACATTGGTGGCCAATTAGAAGAATGCCCCTTACATTAGTGGCCAATTAGATCAATGCCCCTTACATTGGTGGCCAATTAGATCAATGCTCCTTACATTGGTGGCCAATTAGATCAATGCCCCTTACATTGGTGGCCAAATAGATCAATGCTCCTTACATTGGTGGCCAATTAGAAGAATGCCCCTTACATTAGTGGCCAATTAGATCAATGCCCCTTACATTAGTGGCCAATTAGATCAATGCCCCTTACATTGGTGGCCAAATAGATCAATGCTCCTTACATTAGTGGCCAATTAGATCAATGCCCCTTACATTGGTGGCCAAATAGATCAATTCTCCTTACATTGGTGGCCAATTAGATCAATGCCCCTTACATTGGTGGCTAAATAGATCAATGTCGGTCAGTAACCCGAATATGACCAGAGATGTGTGGACTGACACAGGGAATAGCAGGCTTCAGGAGTGATGTAGATAATATAATTTATTATGAAATACACCAGTATACAAAACGCACAGTGCAAACAAAAACCAAACCCTTCACCCAATATATACATGTACAGAAATAAAAGCGTAGTCGGGGCTAGCTGGGGTCATACACAGGAGATCAAGCATGGGGTGCAAGAGGGAAGACAGGACATGGAGCTGATCACAGGAGTAGGTAACCAGTAGCAGGTTCAGGGAAACAGGATAACACAGGCTCATGGGAAAACAAACACCAAGGCACTGATTACAGGCCTGATTCCTGTTTAAGTACACCTCCTGCAATCAGCCTCAGGTGATGGCTTGATTGCAGGAGGTGAGATCCTGGCTGCTGAAAGGCACTCGCTGGTAAGTCCCGGTATGCAGCCCATAGAGCAGGTGAGCCACAGTGGTGAGCCCTTTCCTGACAATGCCCCTTACATTGGTTGCCAATTAGATCAATGCCCCTTACATTGGTAGCCAAGGTAAGAGAATGCCCCTTAATGTGGTTCTCAGACAGCTAAAATGATCTGTGCTGGTAAGTAGCTGACTTTGCCGATTGGTGTTGACCCTGCAACTATGCAGGCACCATCAAATGGAAGGGTCAATAAGTCACAGATCAAAGAACTCCTAGCAACCTCTAGAGGAACTCTAGGGTTCCATGAAACTCTGGTTGATGATGGCTCTATAAGGTTCTGTTCCTAGGAATTTGTACACCAGGGAGGACGGTGCTTTACACTACCTGGTTTGGTGAGGTTGGAGGAGCCACATAAATATGAATCAATGTACATATTCGCCAACATACCAAGGATCTTCAAATGTTGTCCCAAACGTTTATTACAGAAAGATTACATCACATCAGAAAAGTGCAACGTTTTGGAGCTGAAAAGGACTCCATCAAGACAAAGGGGTCCTGCACAGCTCCAAAAATTTGCACTTTTGAGATGTGATCTTTCTGCAATAAAGGTTTGGGACAACATTTGAAGATCATTAGTAGAGATGAGCGAATTATTTAAAAAATTCGATTCGGCTGATTCGCCGAATTTGAGGAAGACATTTGATTCGATGCGAATTTATTCGCTGCAAATTTAACTTATAAAAAGGGTTTCTAGGCTTCAGAGAGCCTTTATATTAGTGCAGAACACTGTACCTTTAATTTAAATGCCCTTGGAGATGAGGAAGGAGAAGAAGGAGAAGGATGAGAAGAAGGAGAAGGAGAAGGATGAGAAGAAGGAGAAGGCTGAGAAGAAGGAGAAGGAGAAGGCTGAGAAGAAGGAGAAGGCTGAGAAGAAGGAGAAGGCTGAGAAGAAGGAGAAGGCTGAGAAGAAGGAGAAGGATGAGAAGGAGAAGGCTGAGAAGAAGGAGAAGGAGAAGGCTGAGAAGAAGGAGAAGGCTGAGAAGAAGGAGAAGGATGAGAAGAAGGAGAAGAAGAAGAAGAAGAAGGATGAGAAGAAGGAGAATTCCAAGCCGGCAAAAAGTGTATCTGCAGAGCTCCGCTATTTCTTAGCGGAGCTCTGCAGATACACTTTTTGACGGCTTGGAATTCTTATTTTCATCCTACTTCTTCTTCTTCTTCATCCTCATCCTCAGAAGAAGAAGAGGATGAGGATGAAGAAGAAGTAGGATGAAAATAAGAAGAATTCCAAGCCGGCAAAAAGTGTATCTGCAGAGCTCCTCTATTTCTGACAGATACACTTTTTGCCGGCTTGGAATTCTTCTTATTTTCATCCTACTTCTTCTTCCTCATCCTCATCCTCTTCTTCTTCTTCGGATGAGGAAGAAGAAGAAGAAGAAGAAGAAGTAGGATGAAAATAAGAAGAATTCCAAGCCGGCAAAAAGTGTATCTGCAGAGACAGATACACTTTTTGCCGGCTTGGAATTCTTCTTATTTTCATCCTACTTCTTCTTCCTCATCCTCATCCTCTTCTTCTTCTTCGGATGAGGAAGAAGAAGAAGAAGAAGAAGAAGAAGTAGGATGAAAATAAGAAGAATTCCAAGCCGGCAAAAAGTGTATCTGCAGAGACAGATACACTTTTTGCCGGCTTGGAATTCTTCTTATTTTCATCCTACTTCTTCTTCTTCTTCATCCTCATCCTCCGAAGAAGAAGAAGAATGAAAAGAAGAAGAAGAAGAATGAAAAGAAGAAGAAGAATGAAAAGAAGAAGAAGAAGAAGAAGAATGAAAAGATTCTTCTTCTTTTCATCTTTGCATTCTTCTTTTCATTCTTCTTTTCATTCTTGAATGAAAAGAAGAAGAATGAAAAGAAGAAGAAGAAGAAGAATGAAAAGAAGAAGAAGAAGAAGAAGAATGAAAAGAAGAAGAAGAAGAAGAATGAAAAGCTTCTCCTTCTCCTTCTCCTTCTTTTCATTCTTCTCCTTCTTTTCATTCTTCTCCTTCTTTTCATTCTTCTCCTTTTCATTCTTCTCCTTTTCATTCTTCTTCTTCTTCTCCTTCTTTTCATTCTTCTTCTTCTTCTTCTCCTTTTCATTCTTCTTCTTCTTCTCCTTTTCATTCTTCTTCTTCTTCTCCTTTTCATTCTTCTTTTCATTCTTCTTTTCATGAATAAGAAAAGAAGAAGAAGAATGAAAAAAAGAAGAATGAAAAAAAGAATAATGAGAAGAATGAAAAGAAGAATTAAAAGAAGAAGTATTCCAGTACAGCAAAAAGTGTATCTGCAGAGAGCTCCGCTATTTCTAACAGTTCTCTGACAGTTCCTTCACATTTACAGCGGTTGAAACATTGTATCTATTTCCGAATAAAAACATCTGTATCCTAAATGGAAACAAATAGATACAATGTTTCAACCGCTGTAAATGTGAAGGAACTGTCAGAGAACTGTCAGAAATAGCGGAGCTCTCTGCAGGGACACTTTTGCCGGCTGATCGGGAAAAATCCGATTCGCGCACCCGAAGTATGCTAATATTCGGATTTGCCGCGAATCAAATTTTTCCTGAAATTCAAAACTAATTCCTCTTCGCCTGGTTCGATTCGCTCATCTCTAATCATTAGTGTGCTGGTGAATATGTGCAGTAATCCATGATGTTTCCATCACCCAGCTGGTAGTCACTGCAGCACCCACTACTGATGAGCCCTTTTTCCAGGAACATGTGCAATGGGAATATAGACAACATAGATATGAATGACATTCATAAATATTGGGGACGTACAAGGAATCTGCACTGCCTCCACATTGATGGATGGTAATATATCAGGTTGGGCATTTACAGTTACCAAGAGTAAAACACTGGATCCTACAATGGAATACGAACCTCCGCTCTAAAGTCTGGTGACTTTTAAACTGAATTTTTACTTATTTTGCTAAAATGATGTGAAACAAGCTTTGTAAGGAACACCCAACCACATACAAGGAAAATTCTAAAAAAATTATTTTTGCTTGGGTATTCTTTGCCAAGCAAATTTTTATCTCATGCACTGAGATAAGTGAACATTCCTCTAGATGGAGCGGATTGCAGAAAAGAAAATTGTTCTACTCCCCATCAACACAGTCAGTCACTCGGAGCTATTGTGTTCACCCAACTCGGGGGTCGGGGAAGTCGTCCTCATTGAGAAAACACAGTGATTACTGCTAGCTGCTATAATAGCCACTAGCAATAATCACATATAAATTCCGACAGGCTGGTTGTACCCAAGATGATCGATAGATCAACTTGGGTAAATTCAGCCTGGCCATACATGGTTTGAACCTTCTATGGCCGGCTTTAGGGATCAATCCTAGTGTGTGTAGCTTTCCATTCCTTTGTTTTATTTTGTTATACTTTTGTCTTTCAGCCGCAGCAACACTAAAGAACAGTATTGAGGTGACAGCGTCTCTGCTGGTTGTATTTTGCATTGTCCTCACATCATTTGTGAATGGCCTTGTTAGCTGAAGTTACACTATGGAATTTGGAGTTGTTATGCAATGCAGATGAAGAAATTCTTTGGACTGAATAAACATATAATGCAAATGAATGATGAATGTTTTGGGGTCAAATCTGCTACAGGCTATTCCCAGGGGTGTCATTATGCAGGATATCCATGCTGTACAGCCCCTGTGTGGCTGTGTGTGAGAAGCCTAATACTGTAGCTGCTGTGTTTACACAGCAACACCCGGCTGTCATTTTGACTGTTGGGAATTGCTGGCAAGTGCAAGGAAGGGGGAGGGAGAGCAGGATGTACTACACACGCCCTGTGTATTTCCATGAGATTCTCTGGACATGTGTAGCATGCCCAGTGTCTGGTTACAAGTACAATCAATGATTCTCAAGAATCACATAAGAGGCTTGATGGATAACATATTTTTTTTTTACCTATTGAAGATCAGCTTTTAGCAGCTCTTCATTAGGAAAACAATTCTGTGTTTTAATTAATCTTTATGGATACATGTATGACATTTAGTTTGATCTGGGTATCATGACCAGTTGTATCTATTAAATATCCTGTTTTCACTTGTGGTTCATCCTTTGTTTATATCCCAGGGGTTCTGACCATTTGGAAACCCGGGCACTGCCCAAGGGCCCAGGGTCAGTAGGGGGCCCCATGAGATGCCCCTGGTACCTTTTTCATAGGCTTTTTTGAGTTTGGGCAAGGACACAGGGGCCCCATAATCCCTTATTGCCCGGGGACCCCATGAGTTGTCAGTCCGCCCCTGGTGGTTCTGCTGATGGCTGCCTGGTATTTCTCAGAGCAGCTTATCTGATGGTGACAACAGCAGACCATGGTGCACAAGTGGGAGACTGGGACAGCGCTGTCACCCTATAACAGGTTACATAACAAAAGATGAGGTAATGTAGAGTAAATACTGTAGATACCAAACGTGTCAAACTTCAAAACTGGATGTGAAAAATCATGGTGCCAAAAATTATCAATAGGTGGCACTTTAACTACTTGGTGACCACATACTGTGACAGAGCAGGCTTGCTGCACCGGATTGTGTACATGTATGTGATCCGGCTCTTCCAGGTAGAGTGTGTATGCCACCCCAGCTGTGCTGACATTTGCTCCAGCAAATGCCAACAGGGGGTCCTGTTGATTTATGATTTATGCCTGGGAACCGCTGAGCAATTGACAGAAAAGAGCCCTGTGTTGATAAACCACACAGGGCTCTCTACAGACTGCGGTGGGGTGCCATTTTTTTCTTCCCTGTGAAGCAGGGTGTAAAAACCAGCACATTGCTTAGGAAAAACAACACACAGTACACACATAAACATTCTTAGGCCCAAAGTTGACCCTTTGATTGTTCCTAAATGTTAACCCCCTTCCAAGCCTGTGTCAGTACAGTGATAATGCATATTATTAGCACTGATCACTGTATTGGTGTCATTGGAGATGTCAGTGTCAGATTGCCCACTGCACTATCGCAGGCCCACTATAAGTCGCTGAACGCCGCCATTACTAGTAAAAAAAAATTCCAGTATATATACCATCGTTTGTAAACCAATTAATATACACTTATTAGGATTTTCTTTTTTACCAAAGACATCTTTAATCTCTCCCTCTCTTCCGGCACATTCCCCTCCACTCGGAAGCATGCGCACATCACTCCCATACTTTAAAAGCCCTCCCTGGACCCCAATGACCCGAACAACCTCAGACCCATCTCCCTGCTCCCATTCCCATCCAAACTCCACAAGTGCTTAGTCTACAATCGCCTAAGCTCTCACCTCAACGACAACAACCTCCTCGATCCCCTCCAGTCCGGCTTCCATCCTCTACACTCTACCGAAACTGCCTTACTCAAACTCTCCAACAACCTCCTAACCGCCAAAGCTAACGCCCACTATTCAGTGCTCCTACTCCTTGACCTCTCCGTGGCCTTCCACAGTCGACCACCCCCTCCTCCTCAAAAAAAAACTACACACTCTCGGCCTCAGAGATTCCGCTCTCTCCTGGCTCTCGTTTTACCTATCACAACGATCCTTCAGCGTTACCTATAACTCTACCACCTCCCCTTCACTCCCCCTCTCTGGTGGGGTCCCTCAGGGCTCCGTCCTCGGGCCCCTTCTATTCTCCATCTACTCCTCCTCCCTTGGCCAACTCATACACTCTCACGGCTTCAACTACCACCTATATTCCGACGACACGCAAATCTATCTCTCAAACCCTCGCCTCACCCCCGCAATCACCGCCCGAGTCACAAACCTACTAAACGACATATCAGATTGGATGTCTCTCCACTTCCTTAAACTGAACCTCTCCAAAACTGAGCTCCTAGTCTCCCCCCCAGCATGCATACCACCCCCTACTGACTTCTCCATCACGTCCAACAATGCCACTATCAGGCCCGCCCCGCAGGCCAGAGTACTTGGGGTCATTCTAGACTCCAACCTATCCTTCCAGCCCCAAGTCGAATCACTAACTAACTCTTGCAGACTCCACCTCCGCAACATCGCCAAAATCCGCACTTTCCTAACCCCAAAAACCACTAAACAGCTCATCCACTCCCTCATCATATCACGACTCGATTACTGCAACTCCCTCCTCACTGGCCTGCCTCGCCGCTGGCTATCCCCGCTTCAGTCCATCCTGAATATGGCAGCCAGACTCATTCACCTTACCAACCGCTCCGTTTCCACCACCCCCCTCTGCCAATCCCTCCACTGGCTTCCGATTGCACAACGGATCAAATTTTAAATCTTAACACTGACGTACAAAGCTGTCCACCATACTGCCTCGAACTACATCACTGACCTAATATCCAAGTACCACCCAGCACGCACACTCCGCTCCTCACAAGACCTCCTTCTCTCTAGTTCCCTGGTCTCCTCCTCCCATGCCCGCCTCCAGGACTTCTCCACTCAGTCTGATGGATTGGGTAGGGAGTTCCAGAGTATATCACCTACTCTCTTCTCATTTAGGTGCACCCTGAAAACCCACCTCTTCAGGGAAGCCTACCCCACCCCCTGCTACCTGCCGATCTCCTCCACTCTTCCAACCACTCCATCCCCCACAGCTATCTCCTCCTGTACCACTATCCCCTCCCTTCTAGATTGTAAACTCGAAAGAGCAGGGCCCTCGAACCCTTTGTGTATCGCATTGTATTGTTATTGTTTTGTCACATGTTCTGTCCCCCTTTGTAATGTACAGCGCTGAGCGAACTATTGGCGCTTTATAAATACTGTATAATAATAATAATAATGTTGCAGAATACATTTTGGCCTAAATTTATTTTATTGGAAATGTTTTATAGCAGAAAGTAAAAAATATATATTTTTTTTTTTCAAAATTTCTGGTCTTTTTTTGTTTATATTGCAATAAAATAAAAAAGTGGTGATCAAATGCCACCAAATGAAAGCTCTATTTGTGTGAAAAAAAATCCTCGATTTCATTTGGATAAATCGTTGCATGACCGAGCAATCGGCAGTTAAATTAGCACCATGCCAAATAGCAAAAAATAGCCTGGTCATAAAGGGGGTAAAACCTTCCGGAGCCTAATTGCCTTCACAACTCTTCATTTTAGAATAAAGCGTAAATGATGGCCCTAGAACTATTGCTATGACTGATGTTTGCTCTGCCGCAGTGATACATAACATGTGGTGCAATTGGGGTTTACATACTGTGTGTGAATTTGCATTTGCAGGTGTGTGCAGGGTGACGGGGTTTATATTTTTTATTGGATTTATTTTTTTTACTTTTTACTTTTTTTTTCCCTTGCATTTAACTTACTTGTTGTTACAAAGGGGATGTAATAGCATTGGACAGTTGACAGGTGCTCTTTATGGAGTCATCAGGGGTCTTGTAGACCCCTTTAGGAGGGCCACACCACTGTAAAAATGGACTGTAAAATTGATTTTACGGCTTTATAGCAACCCAGATCACTTTTACTAGACAGTTGGGAAGAAATACAAGTGCATGGCTACAACTACAGCCCTACGCTTTTTTTTTTTTCACACTGCAATCTCTGTTGTTCCTGTAACACCCACCCTGATGCCCATATCAAAAACTATAGCAGGCAAGCATTGTCTATAGTAGCCCTGGTTCCCCTGAAGACATGTAGGTATAATGCTATAGTTCTAAGCTTGACAACACTGAGAATGAGTGAAGGTAAAAGAAAATGATACCTGTACTCTTAAGGCAGATCAGGCTGGATCTATAGTGCTGCAGGAGCTTGTCCTTATGAATCTCCAGTGACTGGTGTTGGTCTAGACAGGCAGTAGTTGGTAGTGTTATCCCAAGACAGTTCGAGGTTGGGGCAGCGAACAGCAAGTGTGGTCCAGAAACAGTTCAGAGGTCAGGGCTGGCAGCAGATATGCACAATCTAGAAAAGAGGTCTGAGAGCAAGGCTAGCGGCAATCCAGGAGAGTATTCCATTTTCCAAGCAGGGGGCAGCAACAGGAGAATCGAATGATTAGGCTAAATGGGTAAGGACAACATGGTAAGACAGAGCAGAAAGCCATACAGGCAGGTGCAGTTAGCCACTTTGCCACTAGGTGGCTCTGTGTCAGACTAGTGTAAGGTACAGCAGGTAGTAACATTAGGCATTAGGCCCCTTTTAGGTAGCGCCCTCCTACAGGTAACATCAGGCTTGAGTCAGCACCCATATATACTCACTAGCCTCTTTATTAGGTACATCTGTTCAATTGCTTGGTAACATAAATTGCTAATCAGCCAATAAGATGGCAGCAACTCAATGCATTTAGGCATCTAGATGTGGTGAAGACAACTTTTTGAAGTTCAAACTGAGCATCAGAATAGAAACGAAAAGGGATTTAAGTGATTTCGAACATGGCATGGTTGTTGGTGCCAGATGGGCTGGTCTGATTATTTAAAAAACTGCTGAACTACTGGGATTTTCACGCACAACCGTCTCTAGGGTTTACAGAGAATGGTTAGAAAATGAGAAAATATCCAGTGAGCGGCAGTTGTGTGGATGAAAATGCCTTGTTGAGGTCAGAGGAGAATGGGCAGACTGGTTTGAGATGATAGAAAGGCAACAGTAACTCAAATCTTGTTACAACCAAGGTATGCAGAATACCATCTCTGAACACACAACACTTCGAACCTTGAAGCAGATGGGCTACAGTAGCAGAAGACCACACCGGGAGCCACTCTTGTCAGCTAAGAACAGGAAACGGAGGCTACAATTCACACAGGCTCACCAAAATTGGACAATAGAAAATTGGAAAAACATTGCCTAGGCTGATGGATCTTGATTTCAGCTGCAACATTCAGATGGTAGGGTCAGAATTTGGTGTAAATAAAGCATGGATCCATCCTGCATTGTATCAACAGTTCAGGCTGGTGGTGGTGGTGTAATGGTGTGGGGGGATATTTTCTTGGCACACTTTGGGCCCCTTAGTACCAGTTGAGTGTCATTTAAATGCCACGACCTACCTGTGTATTATTGCTGACCATGTCCACCCATTAATGACTTGTGTCCCCATCTTCTGATGGCTACTTCCAGCAGGATAATGCACCATGTCACAAAGTTCAAATCATCTCAAACTGGTTTCTTGAACGTGACGAGTTCACTGTACTCCAATGGCCCCCTCAGTCCAATAGAGTACCTTACAGATGTATCCTAAGTGCAAGCACGGGCTGAGGCACAGGCATACAGGCCAAAGCAGAGTTGGAAGTCCTTTAGAAGGAAGGGGAGGAAGTGGCAACTATGGCCAAGATAAGAGTTTTAGAGCACTCCTTTACTGCAAGTATATTAGACCATATTAGCATTGCAAAAGCAGAAAATCCCTTAGAGTGGAAGGTTCTTAGTTACCTTTGAGGTTCCTGTTGACATTGACATTCCTTCAGGGCAACAACTTCCTGAAATTACTGTGATTCTTTATAATTGTGACAAATCTGTTGTTCTCTCAACCTATTAAGCTAGACCCCCACATTATACTAGACCATCCAGCTGCAAACTAGAGTGACAAACTGTCAACTCAAGTGCCAACATCTATACCAAACTACCCACTTGATGACCAGAGATGTACCCATGCCCAAGTGGTTATACATTTTTTTTTAGAGCCGTCTCTCTTGTAAAAGCAATCTCAGAGACTATAAATAAAAAATAAATCTGTGCTGCGTCAGTTTACATTAATCAAATACTAAGCAGCCACTTGTGCAACTGTGATATCAGTCATAACCATAAATACAATAGAAAGAAGTCCTAATATAAAACATATAATCATCAACAAATATAATAATGTACATATAAGCAAAGTGCATATGGATAAAATGCATATAAAGTCCATATATTCATGGATCCGATCCTAGAAAATAAAGTGCATACAAAAACAATATATAAAAAATGTGAAACCAGTCCATCCACTCCCCCCAGCTGATCATAGAGACTAAAAAACATCGAAATCGCTTTGTTCATCTCTGAAACTGGAAGTGATGACCTTACCATCACTTCCGGTTCTGCCGGATGTAAACGGTGCCATTTTTAAAAATCATTTGATCAAACTGATCACACCGACAGAAGAGCCCAGTAGTGGCTTCTCCTGTACTGAGGTTAGGCTGTTAGCTCCAGGGAACTGCATGCTGATTGTATTGTACTGTTGCTTATTTGGCCAAACTACTTCACCTAGGCCCCGGGTACAGAAGAATAATGTACTTTACACTTGCCAGTAGCACCTGTCCCAACACCAACCACAGAACCAGGGGCGGACTGACCATTTGGAAACTCGGGCATTGCCCGAGGGCCCGGGGTCTGTAGGGGGCCCCGTGAGATGCCCCTGGTACCTTTTTCATAGTTTTTTTAGTTTGGGCAAGGACACAGGGGCCCCATGATCGCCTATTGCCCGGGGGCCCCATGAGTTGTCAGTCCGCCCCTGCACAGAACTATTTTGAGTGCAATAGCATTGAGCATCTACTTTCCTCCACCAGCTCTTCTAACATTGTATATTTTACACTTCATTTTGCTCAGCCGAAAAACAAAGAGGGGAGACACTGCACTTAAAGAGGAGAACCAGGTTCCCCCTAAAAAAATTAAAGTCAGCAGCTACAAATACTGGAGCTGCTGACTTTTAATATAAGGACATTTACCTGTCCAGGGGTCCAAAACTGTCCTCATTCCAGCCAATTCTTCAATCGGCTTCAGGTGCAGGTGCCGGCATCTTAAGTAAGTAAAACCAGTAGTGAAGCCTTGTGGCTTCTCAGCCGGTTCCATCCTGTGCATGCGTGAGCTGCACTGCACTGCACTTTGTGAGTGGTCCCGCAGTCTTCTGAAACCTGTGGTGTGTCCTAGAAGGCTGCTGGGGAAGGAGGGGGCTGAACTTACAGTTCAGATTGCCACAATGCATCTGACCGGAAGTGGGATCGGCTACCTGTCAAAATCAGGTACCCCCCCAAAAAAAAAATTGCCAAATGTGGTGGTTGGGGGGTATGTAAGCAAGCAGAACTTCCCCTTTTGGGTGAAGTTCCTCCTTCATTTTCAAGGCCTTGCACAAACGTGGTTCCAGGCCCACTGCTGGGGAAGGAGGGGGGCTGAACTTCCAGTTCAGATTGCCACAATGCATCTGACCGGAAGTGGGAGCGGTTACCTGTCAAAATCAGGTACCCCCCCCCAAAAAAAAAATGCCAAATGTGGTGGCTGGGGGGGGGGGGGTATGTAAACAAGCAGAACATCCCCTTTTGAGTGAAGTTCCTCTTTAATTTTAAAGGCCTTGCACAACCGTGGTCCCAGGCCCCCTGCTTAGGAAGGTTCTGTTCCACATCGGGCCCAGCCGCTTGGTTTGGCATACCAACAGAGCCTCAGTCACTAGCCACTACCGCTGTCATTCCTGAGCTGGCTGCTTCTCTTTCCTCATTTCTACTTTATACTTGTGGTCACCCAAAGAGTTAACCTGAAGTTGACTCTTTGTTCCCCAGACTATGTTCACCAATACACTGTGAAAGCACACTCTCCCTCCATCCAAGCAAATCTGTCCAGACATTGCCTCTTAACCGTAACTTCTTTTATTGAATGTACAGAATCTACAGTTTCTGCATGAACACATTTAGTGCAAATACACATCCAGGGGCGGACTGACAACTCATAGGGCCCCCGGGCAATAGAGGATCATGGGGGCTCCTGTGTCCTTGCCCAAACTCAAAAAAGCCTATGAAAAAAGGTACCAGGGGCATCTCATGGGGCCCCCTACTGACCCCAGGCCCTCGGGCAGAGCCCGAGTTTCCAAATGGTCAGTCCGCCCTGTACACATCACAATTCCATGCTCTCATTATAAATGCTATACAGGGCTGAGACTGTGCTGTCACTTCCATACCTTTAGTTAGCATGCTTCCAAAACATGGCTACTGAAGATCAGTCCATAGTCCCATCACAGGGTCCCGCTATGAGGTTGACCCACTCTTCAGTATGATCACATCTCCTGTTTTTTATGCCACGCACAACGTCCGATCAGCTTAGATAAAAGACCAGCTAGACAGGAAATTACACATGCAGAGGAAAGTTACAGCACAGCACACAGTTAACTCCCAAATAAATGCACTTTTCTGCAGAACATAGCAACATTTTAGACACCTGCCTACGTACACCCCCCCCCCCCAACCTAACCACTGTACCATCTCAATCACAAAAACACACATTGACAGAGTTTACACATAAGCATAGCAACACTTAAAATGCAGTAATATTCAAACATATAATTTAAGCAAAGATATGTGCATGACAAAGTTACATATCCATACAATGTAACAGCAAACTAAACATTTAATGAAAGAGCTCCAACAAACCGTGGCGCATGGAAAGCATAATAGAAACAAACTCAGAACACCAAATAAATGTAATAAGTGGGATCTGGTAGGCTAACCCATTCCCCAGTGTCTGAAGAATGACAGGGCTAGCACTGGGGCACACCAGCGCATTGATGTCCATGGATTTATGCCATCTCAGGCTGAAGTCCTGAGAATTATTAATATCCCATTCAAAGGTCCTAAATGGCTGCTGGATGACCAGGTAGTCCCACACAGCCCATTTGTTTAAATTCTGACACAGCTTTAATGTGGTATGCAGAGAGACCACAAATCACAGAGATTACAGATACAAGGATTAGTGCAGAGAATTACTCATACATATACTGTATATGAGTTATTGAATATCCACTTGTAGACCAAGCCTATTCTGATACTTCTCGCCTACTTGTAAAAATCAGAATTTGTTTTTTTTGCTAGAAAATTATTTAGAACCCAGTGTGAGTTTTGCATGAATTGGGCATAAAATGTGCTCTGAACGTCATCTAAGTCACAACAATAGAAGAACACAGTCTGCTGAACATAATACTACACAAACATTAGATGTTGCCATGGTTTAATTGCACATAACATGTAAACATTCACAGTGCAGGGAGGAAAAAGTATGTGAACCTTTGGACTTAATAACTGGTTGACCCTCCTTTGGCAGCAATAACCTCAACCAAACGTTTCCTGTAGTTGCAGATCAGACCTGCACAACGATCTGGAGTAATTTTGGACTACTCCTCTTCACAAAACTGTTTCAGTGTAGTAATATTCTTGGGATGTCTGGTGTGAATCGCTCTCTTAAGGTCATGCCACAGCATTTCAATCGGGTTGAGGTCAGGACTCTGACTGGGCCACTCCAGAAGACGTATTCTGTGCTGTTGCAGCCATTGTTTTGTTGTATTACTTGT
Source organism: Staurois parvus (assembly GCF_062004578.1). NCBI lineage: Eukaryota > Metazoa > Chordata > Amphibia > Anura > Ranidae > Staurois > Staurois parvus. The sequence goes on from NW_028318693.1 coordinate 471,713, forward strand.
ATGCTTTGGGTCATTGTCCTGTTGCATCACCCATCCTCTGCGGAGCTTCAGTTGGCGGACAGATGGTCGTACGTTTTCCTGCAAAATGTCTTGATAAACTCTGGAATTCATTTTCCCATCAATGACAACAATCCGTCCAGGCCCTGAGGCAGCAAAGCAGCCCCAAACCATGATGCTCCCGCCATGGTTTACAGTGGGGATGAGGTTTTGATGTTGGTGTGCTGTGCCTTTTTTTCTCCACACATAGTGTTGTGTGTTCTTCCCAAACAACTCAATCTTGGTTTCATCTGTCCACAGTATATTTTGCAGGTAGTGCTGTGGAACATCCAGGCGCTCTTTTGCAAACTTCAAACATGCTGCAATATTCTTTTTGGACAGCAATGGCTTCCTCCGTGGTGTCCTCCCATGTACTCCATTCTTGATTAATGTTTTCCTTATTGTAGATGTGTCAACAAAAATGTTAGCATGTGCCAGAGATTTCTGTAGGTCTTTATCTGACACTCTGGGATTCTTCTTTACCTCATGCAGCATTCTGCGCTGTGCTTTTGCAGTCATTTTTACAGGACGACCACACCTAGGGAGAGTAGCAACAGTGCTAAACTTTCTCCATTTGTAGACAGTCTGTCTT